>NC_048224.1:61596444-61702354 GCF_002007445.2 Ailuropoda melanoleuca | reverse complement strand
TGGCCTCGGCCACAGAATTAATACATATGGATGTATCCCAATTATCAGAAATGGAATTCAGAGCAACAATGGTCAAGATGATGAGTAAACTTGAAAAAAGCATCAGAGAAAGCGTTGCTGAGAATATAGAATCCCTAAGGGCAGAAATGAGAGCGAATCTGACAGAAATTAAAAACTCAGTGGGCCAAATACAGTCAAAACTAGAGGCTCTGACGGCCAGGGTCACCGAGGCAGAGGAACGCGTTAGCGAATTGGAGGATGGGTTAGTAGAAGAAAAAACGAAAATAGAAGCTGGTCTTAAAAAAATCCACGCCCACGAATGTAGATTACGGGAGATTACTGACTCTATGAAACGATCCAATGTCAGAATCATCGGCATCCCTGAAGGGGTGGAGAAAAACAGAGGTCTAGAAGAGATATTTGAACAAATTGTAGCTGAAAACTTCCCTAATCTAGCAAGGGAAACAAGCATTCGTGTCCAAGAGGCAGAGAGGACCCCATCCAAGCTCAACCAGGACAAACCTACGCCACGGCATGTCATAGTGCAATTCGCAAATATTAGATCCAAGGATACAGTATTGAAAGCGGCCAGGGCAAAGAAATTTCTCACGTACCAAGGCAAAGGTATCAGGATTACGTCAGACCTGTCTACAGAGACCTGGAATGAGAGAAAGGCTTGGGGGGGCATTTTTAAAGCTCTTTCAGAGAAAAACATGCAGCCAAGGATCCTTTATCCAGCAAAGCTGTCATTCAGAATTGATGGAGAAATAAAGACGTTCCAAAATCGCCAATCATTAACCAATTTCGTAACCACGAAACCAGCCCTACAGGAGATATTAAGGGGGGCTCTATAAAGGTAAAAAGGCCCCAAGAGTGATACAGAGCAGCAAGTCACAACCGATACAAAGACTTTAAAGAGAAATGGCATCATTAAAATCATATCTGTCAATAATCTCTATCAATCTAAATGGCTTAAACTCTCCCATAAAACGCCACAGGGTTGCAGATTGGATAAAAAGACATGACCCATCCATTTGCTGTCTACAAGAGACTCATTTTGAACCCAAAGATGCATTCAGACTTAGAGTAAGGGGATGGAGTACCATCTTCCACGCAAATGGACCTCAAAAGAAAGCTGGAGTAGCAATTCTCATATCAGATAGACTGGATTTTAAACTAGAGGCCATAGAGAGAGATACAGAAGGGCACTATATTATTCTTAAAGGAAGTATTCAACAAGTGGATATGACAATTATTAATATATATGCCCCCAACAGGGGAGCAGCAAGATACACAAGCCAACTCTTAACCAAAATAAAGAGACATATAGATAAGAACACAGTAATAGTAGGGGACCTCAACACCCCACTATCAGAAATAGACAGAACACCCTGGCAAAAACTAAGCAAAGAATCAAAGGCTTTGAATGCCATACTCGACGAGTTGGACCTCATAGATATATATAGAACACTACACCCCAGAACCAAAGAATACTCATTCTATTCAAATGCCCATGGAACATTCTCAAGAATAGATCATGCTCTGGGACACAAAACAGGTCTCAGCCAATACCAAAAGATTGAAATTATCCCCTGCATATTCTCAGACCACAACGCTCTGAAATTGGAACTCAACCACAAGGAAAAACCTGGAAGAAACTCAAACACTTGGAGGCTAAGAACCATCCTGCTCAAGAATGACTCGATAAACCAGGAAATCAAAAAACAAATTAAACAATTTATGGAGACCAACGAGAATGAATACACAACGGTCCAAAACCTATGGGATACTGCAAAGGCAGTCCTAAGGGGGAAATACATAGCCATCCAAGCCTCACTCAAAAGAATAGAAAAATCTAAAATGCAGTTTCTATATTCTCACCTCAAGAAACTGGAACAGCAACAGAGGGACAGGCCTAACCCACTGACAAGGAAGGAGTTGACCAAGATTAGAGCAGAAATCAATGAATTAGAGACCAGAACCACAGTAGAGCAGATCAACAGGACTAGAAGCTGGTTCTTTGAGAGAATCCATAAAATTGATAGACCACTGGCAAAACTTGTCCAAAAACAAAGAGAAAGGACTGAGATTATTAAAATTATGACTGAAAAGGGAGAGGTCACGACCAGCACCATTGAAATTGCAAGGATTATTAGAAACTTTTATCAACAGCTATATGCCAAAAAACTAAACAATCTGGAAGAGATGGAGGCCTTCCTGGAAACCTATAAACTACCAAGACTGAAACAGGAAGAAATAGATTTCTTAAATAGGCCAATTAACTATGAAGAAATTGAGTCAGTGATAAACAACCTTCCAAATAATAAAACTCCAGGCCCAGACGGTTTTCCTGGGGAATTCTACCAAACATTCAAAGAAGAAATAATACCTATTCTCCTAAAGCTATTTCAAAAAATAGAAACAGAAGGAAAGCTACCAAACTCATTCTATGAGGCTAATATTACCTTGATCCCCAAACCAGGCAAAGACCCCCTCAAAAAGGAGAATTACAGACCGATTTCTCTAATGAATATGGATGCCAAAATCCTCAACAAGATCCTTGCTAATAGAATCCAACAGTACATTAAAAGGATTATCCATCATGACCAAGTGGGATTCATACCTGGGATGCAAGCATGGTTCAACACTCGCAAATCAATCAATGTGATACATCATATCAACAAGAAAAGACTCAAGAACCATATGATCCTCTCAATTGATGCAGAAAAAGCATTTGACAAAATACAGCATCCTTTCCTGATTAAAACCCTTCAGAGTGTAGGAATAGAGGGTACATTTCTCAATCTCATAAAAGCCATCTATGAAAAGCCTACTGCAAGCATTATTCTCAATGGGGAAAAGCTGGAAGCCTTTCCCTTAAGATCAGGAACACGACAAGGATGCCCACTCTCGCCACTATTATTCAACATAGTACTAGAAGTCCTTGCAACAGCAATCAGAAGACAAAAAGGGATCAAAGGTATCCAAATCGGCAAAGAAGAAGTCAAACTGTCTCTCTTTGCAGATGACATGATACTCTATATGGAAAACCCAAAGGAATCCACTCCCAAACTATTAGAAGTTATAGAACAATTCAGTAAGGTGGCAGGATACAAAATCAATGCCCAGAAATCAGTTGCATTTCTATACACGAATAACGAGACTGAAGAAAGAGAAATTAGGGAATCCATCCCATTTACAATAACACCAAAAACCATGCGTTACCTTGGAATTAACTTAACCAGAGACGTAAAGGACCTATATGCTAGAAACTATAGATCACTTTTGAAAGATATTGAGGAAGACATAAAAAGATGGAAAAATATTCCATGCTCATGGATTGGAAGAATTAACATAGTTAAAATGTCCATACTACCCAGAGCAATCTACACTTTCAATGCTATCCCGATCAAAATACCGAGGACATTTTTCAAAGAACTGGAACAAATAGTCCTTAAATTTGTATGGAACCAGAAAAGGCCCCGAATCTCCAAGGAACTGTTGAAAAGGAAAAACAAAGCTGGGGGCATCACAATGCCGGATTTCGAGCTGTACTACAAAGCTGTGATCACAAAGACAGCATGGTACTGGCACAAAAACAGACACATCGACCAATGGAACAGAATAGAGAACCCAGAAATGGACCCTCGGCTCTTTGGGCAACTAATCTTTGATAAAGCAGGAAAAAACATCCGGTGGAAAAAAGACAGTCTCTTCAATAAATGGTGCTGGGAAAATTGGACAGCTACATGCAAAAGAATGAAACTTGACCACTCTCTCACACCATACACAAAAATAAACTCCAAATGGATGAAAGACCTCAATGTGAGACAGGAATCCATCAAAATTCTAGAGGAGAACATAGGCAACAACTTCTATGACATCGGCCAGAGCAACCTTTTTCACGACACATCTCCAAAGGCAAGAGAAATAAAAGATAAAATGAACTTATGGGACTTTATCAGGATAAAGAGCTTCTGCACAGCCAAGGAAACAGTCAAAAAAACTAAGAGACAGCCCACGGAATGGGAGAATATATTTGCAAAGGACACCACAGATAAAGGACTGGTATCCAAGATCTACAAAGAACTTCTCAAACTCAATACACGAGAAACAAATAAACAAATCATAAAATGGGCAGAAGATATGAACAGACACTTTTCCAATGAAGACATACAAATGGCTAACAGACACATGAAAAAATGTTCAAAATCATTAGCCATCAGGGAAATTCAAATCAAAACCACACTGAGATACCACCTTACGCCAGTTAGAATGGCAAAGATAGACAAGGCAAGAAACAACAATTGTTGGAGAGGATGTGGAGAAAGGGGATCCCTCCTACATTGTTGGTGGGAATGCAAGTTGGTACAGCCACTCTGGAAAACAGTGTGGAGGTCCCTTAAAAAGTTAAAAATTGAACTACCCTATGACCCAGCCATTGCACTACTGGGTGTTTACCCCAAAGATACAGACGTAGTAAAGAGAAGGGCCATATGCACCCCAATGTTCATAGCTGCATTGTCCACAATAGCCAAATCATGGAAGGAGCCGAGATGCCCTTCAACAGATGACTGGATTAAGAAGCTGTGGTCCATATATACAATGGAATATTACTCAGCTATCAGAAAGAACGAATTCTCAACATTTGCTGCAACATGGACGGCACTGGAGGAGATAATGCTAAGTGAAATAAGTCAAGCAGAGAAAGACAATTATCATATGATTTCTCTCATCTATGGAACATAAGAACTAGGATGATCGGTAGGGGAAGAAAGGGATAAAGAAAAGGGGGGTAATCAGAAGGGGGAATGAAACATGAGAGACTATGGACTATGAGAAACAAACTGAAGACTTCAGAGGGGAGGGGGTGGGGGAATGGGATAGACTGGTGATGGGTAGTAAGGAGGGCACGTATTGCATGGTGCACTGGGTGTTATACGCAACTAATGAAGCATTGAACTTTACATCGGAATCCGGGGATGTACTGTATGGTGATTAATATATTATAATAAAAAAATCATTAAAATAAAAAGTGTTTATACAAAAAAGTCAAATTAGAATAAATATAAACTTCTCATTAAGAGCAACGATATCTGAGTATGATGCAATAGCATATTTAATGTGCTGAGGAAAATAATTGTCAATTTAGAATTCTATACCTGCTTACTTAAATGATCCTTCAAGAGTGAAAGCAAATAAACACTTTTTATGGCAGAGACTGAGGGAGTTTACTTCTCACAGACCCTTGCTGAAGATCCAATAAATGAGATATTTCAATAAGGAGGAATTTTTTAAAAAGATTTTGTTTTCTTAAGTAATCTCTACACCCAATGTGGGGATCAGACTTAAAATCCGAAGATCAAGAGTTGTATGCTCTACTGAGACAGCCAGGCACCCCAATAAGCAGAATTTTAAATGAGAATCAAAGAATGGCATTCAGGAAGCAATGACAAAAAAAGAATATGTATATATTTATATTGGAAACTATAATAACTGCGTACTACATAAATAATAGATTAAGGATAATGGTTAGTCAAAAGAAAGTTAAAATTAAGGTAACCGCTTTTGAAATAAAGGACCTAGGCAATTAAGCATCAGTGGATGATAGAGCCATGATAGGATGAGCACAATTATTAACTCAGGGATTGAAACATATAAAATAGATTTTTTCATATATAATATTTTAATCCATTGTAGTTATTTACTGATGGTCATAAAATGTAATCCTCAGTCATTTCAACTTTTGATATGCTCTAAGTCATTTCTCGTATTTCTCTGCATCCTGCTATAACGAGATTTTCCAGGATCATTTTATACATTTCCTGTCCCACACATGATTCACTCATTTTTCCAAGGAAGTTTCATTTTTTAATATGGGAAATAGTAATTAGGGACCATAATCTGGAAACTACGAATGTTTATTACTACTAAATTGGTAATTGTTCATATGCTTTTCAGTACATAGCTAAGAATGTATATATTATGTCATGTTATACTATTATGATATGTTGTTTTGTTATGTTATGTTAGGAATATAACATGAGTTCATACTGAATGATTGAAAAACTAAGGTTTTTACTTAAACACATTGATCTTACATCAGTATTTCCTTTGTCTCATGTCAAAAATCCAAGTTCACAAAGACGCAGACATAATTCTTATTTGTTTCATCCCACACACTGACACAATTAGCACAGAATAACAATACACACAGTAACACCCACAATACAATTACAGAAAATAGCTTAAAATTAGTGTAAATTTACTTTTCCCTTAGGGAAATCTCAACTTATTAAATCAAGCATATGAAGTCACTTAGTGTTCTTTGCTAAATGGTTACATTGCCAACTGAATATACAAGCTTTACTTGCTTCATTTTACTTTCAGTTTTTAGAGATTGCTTTTTAAAATTTTATTATGTTTTATAATGTGTAAAATATTAATATGGAGTATATGAAAAAAAATTAGAGTTAAAATATTCTGAAGTTCTATTTTTTAAGAGGGAGCACACATATAATTTAACTAGATATGTCTAAATCAAGTATGTGTTTTTAAAAATGTAAGAATAATTACTAAAAGAATACAAAAATAAATAATAATGAGAATAAGGAAAATTTGAATGATCAAACAAAAGGCAGTGTATTAGCTACTCTTAGTATATAAGAAATTACCCCAAATCTTAGTAGGTTAACAAGAAATATTTATTATCTCACAGTTTCTGTGAGTCAGTAATTCAGAAGTTCAGCTACATGGATCTGACTTGGGGTCTCTCATGATGTTGCAGTCCACATGTCTGCCAGTACTGTAGTTGTCTGAAGGCTTGGCTGGGGCTGACAGATCTACTCCAAAGACCAGTCATGTGGCCATTAGTATGAGGCCTCAGTTCTTCACTATCTAGCTCCAACAATTTGCACACTGTCATTTCCACTTTATTTGATTCATCAAAAGCAAATACCTAAGTGCAGTCCATACTCAAGGAGAGGGAAATTAGGCACCACCAATTAAATGGGAGAGTATCAGGAATTTGCAGACATATGTCAAAACTGTTACAGGTAGAAAGGAGGAAAACACATAAGCAAAGAAAAACTTAGTAAATAGGAAACACAAAATAAAATATTAAAAATGGGTACAAAAATAGGAGTAATTTCAGTGAAGATGAATAGATTTATTATGCTTGCCTATTAAAAGAGAAATACTTAAAGCAGCTTTCTAGCAGTTTTCAATCACAAGTGGAACATTTGCAAAAGCTGGCCACCAGTTAGGTCAGAAGAGACTTATTTACAAATATATATTTTTTAAGATTTTATTTATTTATTTGAGAGAGAAACAGAGAGAATGAGAGAGAGAGAGAACATGAGTGGGGTGAGAGGCAGAGGGAGGAGCAGACTCGCTGCTGAGCAGGGAGCCTGGTGCGACGCTCAATCCTGGGGCTCCGGGATCATGACCTGAGCCGAGGACAGATGCTTAACGAACTGAGCCACCCAGAGACTTATTTACAAATATTTAGGAATAGGTCTTACGCAGACTGTGGTGCACAAAAATGACAACTTATTTTTAGAAGTTTAAAAGAAATTAAAGCAATAACCAAAAGTCTCCAAAAAGTAACAGATCCAGATATTTTTAAGATAATGTTTTTTATTTTGTTTTTGTTTTTGTTTTTTTCCTAAAGATTTTATTTATTTATTCGACAGAGATAGAGACAGCCAGTGAGAGAGGGAACACAAGCAGGGGGAGTGGGAGAGGAAGAAGCAGGCTCACAGCAGAGGAGCCTGATGTGGGGCTCGATCCCACAACGCCGGGATCACGCCCTGAGCCGAAGGCAGACGCTTAACCGCTGTGCCACCCAGGCGCCCCAAGATAATGTTTTTTATTTTGAAATAATTTCAAACCTACAAAGAGTTGTATTTGTACAAAAATTTCCTGCATACTCTTGTACTCAGATTCACTGATTGCTAAGATTTTGCAACATCTGCTTTGTTGCTTCCTTTCTCTATATATATGCTCATGCTTGTTTTTTTCCAGAATTATTTGAGTTAGTTGCAGACATAATGTTGCTTTGTCCTTAAATGCTTCAGCATGTATTAAATTACAAGGGTATTCTCTATCATATATATAAAGGAAGTGGAGACATACGGATGACCAACGGACACATGAAAAGAGGCTCAACATCAGTCATCATCAGGAAAATGCAAATCAAAATTACATTGAAATATCACCTAACACCTCTCAGAATAGCTAAAATCAAAAACACAAGAAACAACAAGCATTGGTCAGTATGTGGAGAAAAAGGAACCCTTGTCCACTGTTGGTGGGACTGCAAACAGGTACAGCCACTGTGGAAAACAGTATGGGGGTTCCTCAAAAAATTAAAAATAGTCGTGATGAGCACAAGGTGATGTATGGAAATGTTGAATTACAATAGGATACACCTGAAGCTAATACAACACTGTATATTAACTAACTGGAATTAAAATAAAACTTAAAAAAATTAAAAATAGAATTACCATATGACCCGGGAATTCCACTACTGGGTATTTATCCAAAGAATACAACAACACTAATTCAAAAAGATATATACACCCCTATGTTTATTGCAGCCTTATTTACAATACCCAAATTATGGAAGCAACCCAAGTGTCTGTTGATAGATGAATGGATAAAAAAGATGTGAGATGCACACACACACACTGGAATATTACTCAGCCATAAAAAATGAAATCTTGCCATTTGCAACAACATGGATAGAACTAGAGGGTATAATACTAAGTGAAATAAGTCAGTCAGAGAAGGACAAATACCATATGATTTCACTTATATGTAGAATTTAAGAAACAAATGACCAAAGAAAAGAGACAAACCAAAAAAAACCAGACTCAACTATAGAGAACAAATTGATGGTTACCAGAAAGGAACGGGATGGGGATGGGTGAAATAGGTGAAGGGGATTAAGAGTACACTTAACATGATGAGCACTGGATAATGTATAAAATTGTCAAATCACCATATTGTACACCTGAACCTAATATAACACTGTATGTTAACTAATTGGAATTAAAATAAAAACTTAAAAAAATAAATTAATTAAAAAAATAAAAATAGGGGTACCTGGTGGCTCAGTCAGTTGAGTGTCTCACTCTTGAGGTCAGCTCAGGTCATGATCTCGGGTCCCAGGATAGAATCTTGCATCAGGTGCCATGCTCAGCAAGGAGCCTGCTTGAGGATTCTGTCTCTCCCTCTGTCCCTCCTCCCACTCACGCTCTCCTGTCTCTCAAATAAATAAATAAAATTACCAAACTCATTCTATGAGGCCAGGATTACCTTGATCCCAAAATGAGGCAGAGACCCCATCAAAAAGGAGAATTACAGACCGATATCCCTGATGAATATGAATGCCAAAATTCTCAAAAAGATCCTAGCTAATAGGATCCAACAGTACATTAAAAGGATTATCCATCATGACCAAGTGGGATTCATCCCTGCGATGCAAGGGTGGTTCAACATTCACAAATCAATCAGTGTGATAGAACCCATTAATAAGAGAAAAGACAAGAATCATATGGTCCTCTCAATTGATGCAGAAAAAGCATTTGACAAAATACAGCATCCTTTCCTGATTAAAACCCTTCAAACTGTAGGGATAGAGGGTACATTCCTCAATTTCATAAAAACCATCTATGAAAAGCCTACAGTGAATAACATTCTCAATGGGGAAAAGCTGAGATCCTTTCCCTTAAGATCAGGAACACGACAAAGATGCCCACTCTCACCATTATTGTTCAACATAGTACTAGAAGTCCTAGCAACAGCAATCAGATAACAAAAAAGCATAAAAGGTATTCAAATTGGCAAAGAAGAAGTCAAACTCTCTTCACAGATGACATGATACTTTATATGGAAAACCCAAAGGCCTCCACTCCCAAATTACTAGAACTCATCCAACAATTCAGTAAAGTGGCAGGATACAAAATCGATTCTCAGAAATTAGTTGCATTTCTGGGCGCCTGGGTGGCACAGCGGTTAAGCATCTGCCTTCGGCCCAGGGCGTGATCCCGGCGTTATGGGATCGAGCCCCACATCAGGCTCTTCCGCTATGAGCCTGCTTCTTCCTCTCCCACTCCCCATGCTTGTGTTCCCTCTCTCACTGGCTGTCTCTATCTCTGTCGAATAAAAAAAAAAAAATTTTAAAAAAAAAAAAAAAAAAAAAAAAGAAATTAGTTGCATTTCTATACATGAAAAATGAGGTTGAAGAAAGAGAAATTAGGGAATCAATTCCATTTACAATAGCACCAAAAACCATAAGATATCTCGGAACAAGCTTAAATAGAGAGGTAAAGAACTGATACTCTAGAAACTACAGAACACTGATGAAAGACATTGAAGAAGACACAAAAAGATGGAAAAACATTCCATGCTCATGTGCCTCTGTTTTGGCCTCTTTGAGTTCATTTCACTTGGAGTTCATTGAACTTTTTGTTTATATTCACGTCTTTCATCAAATTTGAGAAGCTTTCAGCCATTATTTCTTCAAATACTTTCTCTGCCCCTTTCTTTCTTTTCCTTCTGGAACGCCCACAATGCATAGGTCAGTATTTGATGGTGTCCTATAGGTCCCTTAGGCTCTATTTACTTTTCTTTAATCTTTCTTCTGTTTCTCAGCAGAATTCCATTGTCCTATCTTCAAGTTCACTGATTCTTTCACCAGACTGCTCAAATCTGCCTTTGAATCCCTCTAGTGAAATTTTCAATTCCGTTACTGTACTGTTTAGCTCCAGAATTTGTTTTGCTTTCTCTTTAGATTGTCTCTTTATTGATATTTACATTATTGTTCACACATTATTTTGTTGACTTTCTCTGTCTTCCTTTAGTTCTTTGATCATTCTTAACATGATTGTTTTAAAGTTTCATCTACTATAGCTGCCATTATGTCAACAGTTAATATTGACTTATTTTTTCCCTTTGAATGGTCTATAGTTTCCTCTTTCTTTGCGTCCTTTGTGATTTTTCATTGTACAATGGACATTTCAGTCTAACCATGTGATAAGTCTGGAAATCAGATTCTCCCCCTTTGTCAGAATTTACTGGTTTTGTTATTGTTATTGTTTTTTATTTTTGTAGCCTCTCTGTGTGTCAAGAATCAACCTGAGGTGTATACTTAAGGTCTTTTCATATTTTTTTTTTTGAGTCTTCGCCTGGGCATACATGGTCATTCTCTAATTTTTTCATATAAGCAGTTGTTTTTTAATATTTTAGTCTTTAATGTCTATCTTCTAAAAGGGCAAAAAGTGAAAAATGAAGGGGTAGGGGAGAGTGTGCATGGATGTATCATAATTCTAAAAACTTGTTCCCTATTGATTGATAGTTGGTTATTTCTTTTTTTTATTATCATATAACATATTATTTGTTTCAGGGGTACAGTTCTGTGATTCATCAGTCTTACACTACACCCAGCGCTCACCACAACACATACCCTTCCCAATGTCCATCACCCACCCACCCCATCCTCTCATTCCCCTCCCCTCCGGCAACCCTCAGTTTGTTTCCTGAGATTAAGAGTCTCTTATGGTTTGTCTCCCTCTCAGGCTTTGTCTTTCATTTTTTCCTTTCTTTCCCTATGATCCTCTGCCTTGTTTCTTAAATTCTACCTATCAGTGAGATCATACGATAATTGTATTTCTCTGATTGACTTATTTCGCTGAGCATAATACTCTCTAGTTCCATCCACATCGTTGCAAATGGCAAGATATAGATATATATATATATATATATATATATATATATATATTTTGGATGGCTGAGTAGTATTCCATTGTGTATGTATATGACATCTTCTTTATCCATTCATCCATCGATGGACATCTGGGCTCTTTCCATAGTTTGGCTATTGTGGACATTGCTGCTATAAACATTGGGGTGTACGTGCCCCTTAGGATCACTACATTTGTATCTTTGGGGTAAATACCCAGTAGTGTAATTTCTGGGTCATAGGGTAGATCTGTTTTTAACTTCTTGAGGAACCTCCATACTGCTTTGCAGAGTGGCTGAGCCAGCTTGCGTTCCCACCAACAGTGTAAGAGGATTCCCCTTTCTTGCATCCTCACCAACATCTGTCATTTCCTGACTTGTTAATTTTAGCCATTCTGACTAGTGTGAGGTGCTATCTCATTGTGGTTTTGATTTGTATTTCCCTGATGCAGAGTGATGTGGAACACTTTTTCATGTGTCTGTTGGCCATCTGGATGTTTTCTTTACAGAAATGTCTGTTCATGTCTTCTGCCCGTTTCTTGATTGGATTGTTTGTTCTTTGGGTATTGAATTTGATAAGTTCTTTATAAATTTTGGATACTAGCCCTTCTTCTGATACGTAATTTGCAAATATCTTCTCCCATTCTGTCTGTTGTCTTTTGGTTTTGTTGACTGTTTCCTTTGCTGTGTAAAAGTTCTTTATCTTGATGAAGTCCCAATAGTTCATTTTTGCCTTTGTTTCCCTTGCCTTTGGTGATGTGTCTAGGAAGAAGTTGCTACAGCCAAGGTTGAAGAGGTTTCTGCCTTTGTTCTCTTCAAGGATTTTGAAGGATTCCTGCCTCACATTTAGGTCTTTCATCCATTTTGAGCCTATTTTTGTGCATGGTGTAAGGAAATTGTCCAGTTTCATTCTTCTGCGTGTGTCTGTCCAATTTTCCCAAAACCATTTGTTGAAGAGACCATCTTTTTTCCATTGGATATTCTTTCTTGCTTTGTCAAAGGTTAGTTGACCATAGAGTTGAGGGTCCATTTCTGAGTTCTCTATTCTGTTCCATTGACCTACGTGTCTGTTTTTGTGCCAGTACATAGTGTTTTGATGATTACAGTTTTGTAATAGAGCTTAAGTCTGGAATTTTGATGCCACCAGATTTGGTTTTCTTTTTCAACATTCCTTTGTCTACTCGGGGTCTTTTCTTGTTCCATACAAATTTTAGGATTATTTATTCCAAAATTTGTGAAAAAAGTTGATCGTATTTTGATAGGGAATGCACTGAATGTGTAGATTGCTCTAGGTAGCACAGACAGTTTAATAACAGTATTTGTTCTTCCAATCCATGAGCATGGAACATTTTTTCCATTTCTTTGTGTCTTCCTCAATTTCTTTCATAACTGTTCTATAGTTTTCGAGTACAGATCCTTTGCCTCTTTGGTTCGATTTATTTCTAATTATCTTACGGTTTTTGGTTCAATTGTAAATGGGATCGACTCCTTAATTTCTCTTTCTTCTGTCTTATTGTTGGTGTATAGAAATGCAACTGATTACTGTGCATTGATTTATATCCTGCAACTTTACTGAATTCCTGTATGAGTTCTAGCAATTTTGGGGTGGAGTCTTTTGGGTTTTCCGCATAAGGTATCATATCATCTGCAGAGTTTGACTTCTTCTTTGCCAAGTCAGATGCTTTTTGTTTCTTTTGTTGTCTGATTGCTGAGGCTAGGACTTCTAGTACTACATTGAACAGCAGTGGTGATAGTGGACATCCCTGCCATGTTCCTAACCTTGGGGAAAGCTCTCAGTTTATCCCCATTGAGAATGATAGTCGCTGTGCATTTTTCATAGATGGCTTTTATGATATTGAGATATGTGCCCTTTAACCTGACACTGTGAAGAGTTTTCATCAAGAAAGGATGTACTTTGTTCATTGCTTTTTCTGCCTCTATTGAGAGGATAGTATTTTTAGCATTTTGCTAGTACACCTTTAGATAGAGTCTTAGAAGTGAATTTGTGGTTTAAAATGTAAATATTGGGGCGCCTGGGTGGCACAGCGGTTAAGCGTCTGCCTTCGGCTCAGGGCGTGATCCCAGCGTTGGGATCGAGCCCCACATCAGGCTCCTCTGCTATGAGCCTGCTTCTTCCTCTCCCACTCCCCCTGCTTGTGTTCCCTCTCTCGCTGGCTGTCTCTATCTCTGTCAAATAAAGAAATAAATAAAATCTTTAAAAAAAAATAAAAAATAAAATAAAATGTGAATATTATATGATTATGCCCATATTGTCAATTCTTCTCTGATGTTGTATTGGTTTGCTCTGCCAGTAGAAATATATAAAAATACCTTTTTCCCTACAGCCTCTACAATAACATGTTTCTAACTTCTTTTTTTTTTTTTAAGATTTTCTATTTATTTATTTGACAGAGATAGAGACAGCCAGTGAGAGAGGGAACACAAGCAGGGGGAGTGGGAGAGGAAGAAGCAGGCTCATAGCAGAAGAGCCTGATGTGGGGCCCGAATCCCATAATGCCGGGATCACGCCCTGAGCCGAAGGCAGACGCTTAACCGCTGTGCCACCCAGGCGCCCCCTAACTTCTTTCTTATCCCTTACTAGTAGTGTCCTTAAAGTCCAGATTTCTCCTAAGAATATTCAGTGAAATGTTTAAGTCAGTAAATTGAAAAGATCAACAGAGCAAATGCAAATAAATAAAAAGGAAGGTATTAATAAGGATCAGTTAGTAAATCAACAAACTAAAAAAAAGAGAAATATGAAACAAGAGTTTGGCACCTGGAAGGAGGTGATGCTGTTATAAATTGGTAGAAATGTAGAAGTGGCTTTTCAACTGGGCAGTATGTGAAGTCTGGAAGATTTTGAAGAGGAAAATTTTCCTGGAAATACATCTTAAATTGCAACTTCCCTCTATTTCTCTTTGGGTCTTTCTCACAAATTTTGACATTTTGTATTCTTATTACTGTTTCATTCTTTTTATGTATTTATTATTTATTTATTTTGTATATATTTTAAAGATTTATTTATTTATTTTAGAGAAAGAGAGATCACATGAGCAGGGGGAGTGGTAGGGGGAGAGGAAGAGGCAGAGGGAGAGATAAAGAATCCCAAGTAGACTCCCTGCTGAGTGTGGAGCCTGATGCAGCCCTTTTTCTCACCATCCTGAGATAACGCCTGAGCTGAAATAGAGTTGGTTGCTTAACTGACTGAGCCACCCATGCATGCCTTATTACCATTCCATTCTTAAGTATATCTTCATTTCTTTATAATTTTCTTTATCCCATCAGGTATTTAGTAATCATTTACTTAGTTTTCAAACATCTGGGCCTTATTAATTTTGTTATTAATCTTGAATATTATTAGGTTATGGTTGGAGAAAATGGTCCATATGATGCTGATTTTTAGAATTCATTAAGAATTTGTTTTAGCATACATTACTTTAAGACCAGATCTGATCTATTGTTGTAAATATTTTTAATGTAAAAGGAATATCTACTTTCTACTTGCTAATTGTGTAATTTTCCATATATATATTTATTAACTCAGTTATTTGTTCAAATCTTTTTTATTTTATCATATTTTTTTAAAGATTTTATTTATTTATTCAACAGAGATAGAGACAGCCAGTGAGAGAGGGAACACAAGCAGGGGGAGTGGGAGAGGAAGAAGCAGGCTCGTAGCGGAGGAGCCTGATGTGGGGCTCGATCCCAGAACGCCAGGATCACGCCCTGAGCCGAAGGCAGACGCTTAACTGCTGTGCCACCCAGGCACCCCTATTTCATCATATTTATTAATCTCCTTGATCTATCAGTTTCTGAGAATGGGCATGTTAAAATCTTCAAATAAAACTGTTTGTTGATTTTTCTAATTCTTACGTCACTTCCCTGTTTTGCTTTTTAGCTATATTGTAGCTGTGTGTTAGTTTCTAAGAGCTATTGTAACAAATTACCACAAACTTGGTGGTTTAAAACAATATAATTTCATTCTTTCACATTTCTAGAAGCCAGAATTCTGAAATCAAGTTGTCAGCAGAGCCCTGCTCCGTTCAAAACTATAGATTTCCTGCATCTTCCAGCTTCTGGTTTCTCCAGGCACTCCTTAGATTGTGACAGCATAACCCTAGTCTCTGCTTCTGTCTTCACATGCACTTTTCCTTTGTAAGTTTTCTTTTGTTATATGGAACTGTCCATATTGTCATTGTATTTAGGGCCCACCCCCATCTGAGATGAACTCATCTCAAAGTCCTTAAGTAGATGTACAAAGACCCTTTTTTCTGAATGAGATTACTTTTACACTTTGTGGATGAAAATATATTATGGTGAGGGCAACCTTCAACCCACTATAAATGGTCTATATTAGGTACATGTATGCATATGACAGTTGTACCTTATTACTTGGCTGATCATAATGCATCATTATTTTACATACGTGTATATACATTAACATATAAAAATATATACATACATACACACAAATGTATATAAACGTATATATGCTGTGTCATGCCGTGGGTGGGGTAGGCAGCAGGGGGAGTTGTGAAAGACATCAATAAAATCTAAGGATTATTCTGCTTTTTATTATCACTATGTTCAGGCAATTTTAAATAATGTCAATGGTAAAATACTTCTTAAAATTATCTTTCGTTGGTCTAGGTACAAAATAATTACTACAGGTACTGTTGACTATTAATAATGAACTTGTAAACTTCAAATTAACATGACTTATTGCTTATCATTTACAAAACATTGTATTTTATATAAAGGTTAATTCAGAAAACTCCCAATACTATTAATACCTCACAATACACAAACTTATTTATGTATCTTTGAGAGTAAGTTTATAATAATTCTAAATCATTAGAGCCTGCATTATGTGCAATTCATATCTGTAACTCTTGGCACACTACGTATTACTTCATTTAGACAATAGATTATAAGGAGGCCTGGATGGGTCAGTCAGTTAAGCATCTGCCTTCAACTCAGGTCATGATCCCAGGTCCTGGGATTGAGTCCTATGTCAGGCTCCTTGCTCAGCAGGGAGCCTGCTTTTCCATCTGCCTGCTGCTCCCCCTTCTTGTGCTCTCTCTGACAAATAAATAAAATAAGCAATAGACTATAGATATATGATGATAACACAGTCATTGTAAAGAACAAACAGAATTTACATAATATTAATTCTGTTATCATGTGTGACTACTTAGGGTTTTGTGTCTGTGTAATAACCGTTTAATAAGAACAACAATTAATGTTATTAATTATTCATCTTTTAAACTTTTGTTTTAGTTATTTCTTTTGTGCGGGCTGGGGAGGGGCTCAGGGAGAGGGAGAGAGAGAATATTAGGCAGGCTCTATCCCCAGTGGAGAGCCCATCGTGGGAATTGATCTCACAACCCTGAGACCATGACCAAAATCATGAGTCAGAGGCCCAACTGACTAAGCCACCCAGGTGCCCCTAATTATTGATCTTTTGATTTGATTTACTGCTCATGGAAAGGCAAACACTGAGACTAAGGGTACATTCTCTAGAACCAAATTGCCTGTGTTTGATCTTTATCACCAGCTAGCTGTATGATCATAGGCAAGTTATTTAAACTCTCTGTGTCAGTGTCATCATCTTTTAAATGTGGGTAAAAATAAAATAAAATAAAATAAAATAATAAAATGGATTAATAAAAATACTTTAGACCATTTTGGTAGGATTTAATGAATTATCACATAGATTACAGTTAGAATTATACTTATAACACAGTAAGAACTTGATAAATTTAGGTTTAATTATTATTAATTCATATTATTAATTCCTAACTAGTCAGTGGTACATGAAGAAAAAAATTCTTCATAAAAATATCTTTAATGTAAAATTAATGCATATTATTGCAATACAAAAAGAAAAATACTGTAATACAAGAAGAAAAGATTTGGGGCACCTGGGTAGTGCAGTTGGTTAAACAAACAACTCTTGGTTTTGGCTCAGGGGATCTCAGGGTTGTGAGAATAAGCCAGGTGGGCTCCCTGTTCAGGGTGGAGTCTGCTTAACACTCTCCCTCTCCCTCTGCACCTCTTCCCCCCCCCCAACCCTTTCTCTCTCAAATAAATATATTTTTTATAAAAAGAAGTATAATGCTTGGAATCAGTACATAAAATGAAGAAGCTTGGAGAAAATACACTTGAAACCAAAATTTACTTTTGTAAAGTGGCTTAGTAGTCTAAAATCATGATCCAAGTATTACATAGGATATCAGATTCACAGATCAAAACATTCGTGGAGGTGAAGGACAGGTGAGAAAAGAGACTGAGGGAATTAATGCTTATCTTAATAAGCCACTGCCAACAAAACAAAAGCGTATGTTAGGCAATAAAATGAAGGAAACTAGGAAAGAAGGAAGAAGGAGAAGCTTAAATGGCTGATTGGTTTTTCAGTCTTATTCCCCACTCTCCGAATAAGATGAATGCTGTGATTTCCTATAGAACTTTCTGTAATGATAGAAATATTTTATCATCTATGCTGTACAACATAGCTATTAAGAGCGAGAGAGTTTAAGGAATTTATTGCTGATGATAAAGATTCAATGGCAGGCAACCTGGCTCCAGAAAGCATACTCTTCGTCAAAATGTCTACCTGCCTTTCCTTGAGCAATTAGTCTTTAATTATCAAAATTTCCATAATAAATAATATTCTTATTTATCAGTGTCAATATTTTTTATTTGGACCTTACAACATCCTAAATTATTTAATTGCAAAATAGTAAGTGAGGTCAAAATGAGGATGGTCATGGATTTGTAACTAGAATGAATCTCAATTTCTACTGGATTACGTTCTGTAAGTGGCATCTAAAACTGTTCAACATCAGTTTTCACTGAATTAATTCATTAAAAACCTCATGTTCATCATCATCGTGTAAAACTTTAAATTGTAACATCACACGTCTATTTATTAATAGGCAGTGGTGTTAGATATCATGAAATCGACAAGTCTAATTTATCCATCCATTTATTTCCCCAACACCAACAGTTGTAATCCCACTAACAACCGCTAGGGTGAGACCAAAGAGGCCTCACTTTCATCTTTACGTGGAATCTTGGAAATTGCACAGCACCATGACGTGCGCCGAAGACGTAGGTGTAGACGACGAACAAAGAGAAGCCCCATCGTCGAGGAGGCTTCCCTCGGCACGCCCGCCCCGGGGCGCGCCGCAACACTCCGCACCTTCGCTCGGCTCGCCGCAATCGGGCCGGCCCTGGTTGGGCGAAGCGATTGAGCAAACTGTGGAGTGGAGTCTCCCTCAACCGTTGAGGACCAGGAGATGGTGGAAGGCAGTGGAGAAGCTGGGTAGAGGCTGGGGGAGGGCAACCGAAAGAGGCTGCGGAGGAGAACGACGGCAGCGCCGAAGGACACACCGAGGGGAGGCTCCAGCCCCTCCAACAGGCGGGAGCCCGGCTCCAGGGGAGCCCGCAGCTTCCTCCATCTTGGTTGATGGAGGCGGGGAGCGGCGTCTGGATCTCTCCATCGTGGTGCCCGTCCCCCAAGGGCCCCCCAGGCGCAGACGCTGGAATCAGGGGCTGTCCCCTCGGCCGAATGGCGGAGCCCAGTTGGGGCTTCGCGGGGCCAAGTTTCCCAGCCCCACGGGGTTTGGTTTTGAATTGGTCCCAAGTTCCCACAGCAGTCCCGACAAAATGGAGGACGTCGTCTCCTCCTGCAGCCATGACGGGAGGTGGGGGGACAATTCCCCACGGGGGTGAGGCGAGGGTGGAAGTGTTCCCACTCTCCTCAGCACATTCGGGAACCCACTTCACGCGCTGCCCCGACCTCACACTTTGCCTCGCTCCAGCCCTTGCCCGGGCTCGTCCCTCACGGGGGCTTCAGGAACTGGGCAGGGAGGGCGTTGGGGTTGATAGAGATAGTGACAGCCAGCGAGAGAGGGAACACAAGCAGGGAGAGTGGGAGAGGAAGAAGCAGGCTCACAGCAGAGGAGCCTGATGTGGGGCTCGATCCCATAACGCCGGGATTACGCCCTGAGCCAAAGGCAGATGCTTAACCGCTATGCCACCCAGGCGCCCCAGATTACTTATCTTCTGAGTCTTAGTTTCCTAATGGGTAAAATGGGAAAAAATAGTTTCTACTTCACTTTTATAAGCATTAACTGTGTTAATATCAAATGACATAACACCTATTAAGAATATGTGTTATCTGTTGTATAACTATTATCAATTAAAATTAATTGGGAAAATTTTAGAAATGATATCAGTATATTTCAGTATGGGTTTAAAATGGAGTGATGACTTACATATGAAGTGAGTTTTAATAATTCAACCCCCATATAGTTCCCACCTTCTTCACTCTTGAGTTTCTAAGAAAATTGAGGCCAGCATATATAAACTTACCTCAGCTTTTCATCTATCATTTTTACATATTTCCGTACATTCCATTTATACTTACCTTTTCCCCCTCTTGCCTTTGAGATAGAGGTGATTTTTCACTCATGATCACTTTCATTGCCACCTGTGTACATACCCTCATTTTCTCTCATCTACTTTTAAGAGTCTTGCTTCATCAATTAACTTATTTTTTTTTTTAAGATTTTTTTATTTATGGGGCACCTGGGTGGCTCAGTAGTTACGCGTCTGCCTTCGGCTCAGGGCGTGATTCCCAAGGTCCTGGGATCGAGCCCTGCATCAGGCTCCCTGCTCTGCTGGGAAGCCTGCTTATTCCTCTCCCACTCCCCCTGCTTGTGTTCCCTCTCTAGCTGGCCGTCGCTCTCTCTGTCAAATAAATAAAATCTTTTAAAAAAAAAAGTTTATTAATTTGACAGAGAGAGCGAGGACAGGGAGGGGGAGTGGCAGGCAGAGGGAGAGGGAGAAGAAGGCTCCCAGCTGAGCTGAGAGCCTACATGGAGCTCGGTCCCAGGACCCTGGGATAATGACCCTAGCCAAAGGCAGGCAGACACTTAACTAACTGAGCCACCCAGGTGCCCTAATTAATTTACTTTTCCAGCTTCTTCAACTGTGTCTCTCTGCTGGATCCTTTCCTTTGTCATATCCTAGTGCATAGTAGGTTTACAAAAGTATTTGTTGAATATAACTAATGCTAAGAATTTAGGGCCTAGAATTAGAGTTTGGAGTTTAAGTCCTATTCAGTCTTACCCAGAACAATTTAGTTGGCTTCTCTTTCCTGATGTGTAAAGTGAATCAAATTATGCCTACATTATGGGGCTGTTTTCAGAATTTTACATAAAACACCCATAGCATAATATCTGGCAATTCCTGGACAAAAACAAGAAAGATTCAGAAAGATTTAATAACAGTTATGTCGGAAGCAGAGAATTTGAAAATCAGTGACAAAAGACACTAGCGAAATAAGGATTAGACGGTATCATAGTTATTTTAGTAGATAAAAGTATAGTATAGTAATTATATTTGGATCCAGGGTTAATGGTATTTGATAGAATTCTTGTTACTATTTCCTATTTCAAAGGAAGGCTTTTTTTTTTCATTGTAAAGGTTGAGTAGGTTAAATTGAGTACTATGAGTAAATTTTTTAAGGACTACCACAAATTGGATGATTAATTTCCATCACATTCTGAGGTAAGCATTAAATGGTGAATGGGAGAGAAAAAATAAAATGAGTAACAATTTTTTCCCTAAAAGTTATATAAAAATCAAGAGAATTTAAAATTTCATTTGTGCTATTTCATTGCAATAAAACTCAATAATCATACTAGAACTTTTTTTTTTTTAACTATTCTCTGTCTCCTACAGGTTCTTTGGCATGGATAAATTTTCAGTGAGAGGATTAGACTTGACCGAACAGACTCCTGTTTTATTAGAGCATAAAGCCATGGCAGCTAGTATCATGGATACAGGAAATTCATTTGGTGACCCAGCTAGCCCTTTAGGTAACAGATGTAGAAATTCATCAGTGGAAGATGATGATGATGTTGTATTTATTGAATCTATACAACCTCCTTCAACTTCTACTCCAGCAATAGCTGATCAAAGAAATTTTATATTTGCTTCATCAAGAAATGAAAGGCAACAAGGAAATTTTTCCATAATTCTTCCTTCCTCAAGAGATTTGGCTTCTCAGAAGGGAAATGTAAGTGAGACAATTGTTATCGATGATGAAGAGGACATAGAAACAAATGGAAGGGAAAAGAAAAATTCTTCCAATTTTATTGAATGGGGACTTCCTGGAACTAAAAATAGAACCAAAGATTTGGATTTCTCCATTTCCAGTCTTTCAAGAAGTAAGGTAAATGCAGGAATGGGTAATGTTATCACTACAGAATGGACTCTGAAATTCCTATTACTAATGTTACAACCTTAGAAACAGGTATAAGCTCTGTCAATGCTGGGCGAGATATGAACTTAATGATTACGCATATAACATCACTATAGAATACCAACTTGGGAGATGTCGCTAAAGGACTTCAGTCAAGTAATTTTGGTGTTAATATACAAACATACACCCCATCTTTAACTTCACAGACCAAGACTGCAGTAGGACCTTTTAATCCTGGTAGAATGAATGTGGCAGGAGATGAATTTCAGAATGAAGGATATGCAACTCATCATAGTCCTGGTAAGCAGTAAGTGATTTTATTTACCTTTTATATATGAAATACTTTATTTCTCTTGACTTCCATATTAAGATAGAATATTTTACTTGCAGTGTACTTGGTCCCTGATTTTTCAGAAATTAAATCTATTTTACCCAATGTGATATACATCTGAAGTGTTTTAATTGAAAACCTCCATACATCTCTACTACCACCCTGTTAACTAGTATCTTTATTTTAATGTAAAAGTCATAGCATAAAAAAGTGGACAGTGAATTGAAGAAATAAAGTAATATGTAATAATTGAAATTTATTTAATTTGTAATTACATAACTTGAAATTTCAGTTTTTGTATGTGAGGTGTTTATTTTTGGACTTAATTATCTCTGATTTTTGTTTTTAAATCAGCATTTTATTAGTTGCTTTATTTTAAAAGTTGGGAAACTTTCTTGCCTTTAAGTCCGAGCCCTATATTTTTAAAACTTATATGGACAGTCTTGTTCTGCTAAAATTAAAATACAATGAAAGCTATTTAAAAGTTAACATATGTTTTTGGTAGCTTTATCTTGATCTAGTGTGGGGGTTTGAGAGTTTTAAAATTTGTTTCGGTACTGTGTTTTGGCCGTTTTAGTGCTTTTTAAGCTGTTGATCAACGTAGAATTTTGGGAAAGGACTAAAAAGTAACTAAAGCTGGGGCGCCTGGGTGGCTCAGTCGTTAAGCGT
The DNA here is from genome assembly GCF_002007445.2 of Ailuropoda melanoleuca. NCBI lineage: Eukaryota > Metazoa > Chordata > Mammalia > Carnivora > Ursidae > Ailuropoda > Ailuropoda melanoleuca. The sequence goes on along the minus strand of NC_048224.1, from coordinate 61,679,333 downwards.
CTGCCTTTGGCTCAGGGCATGATTCCCAAGGTCCTGGGATCGAGCCCCGCATCAGGCTCCTCCGCTGGGAGCCTGCTTCTTCTCTTCCTCTCCCACTCCCCCTGCTTATGTTCCCTCTCTTGCTGGCTCTCTCTGTCAAATAAATAAATAAAATCTTAAAAAAAAAAGAAAAAGTAACTAAAGCTAAGAACCTCATTTACTGCTTTAATGGAATGCTAGAATATCTTTTCTTTCCTTTTTTTAAATTAATCTTTTTCTCTGGTTATGAGAATACTGCCTGATTATTATAGAACATTTGTAAGAAATCATGAGTAGAAACAAGAAAATATTTGTCATTATATCCCACTAACTAGCAGGGACTACTGTTAAAATTTTGTTTGGTTTGCTTAAATTCAGTTCTTGACTCTCTAGTTTTAAAAAATATAATTTAGAACATACTATATATAGTGTTCTGTTGGTTTACTTAATCTAAATTTTAATATGTCATTTTAGAAGTAGAAGTTACTGTGGGACGCCTGGATGGCACAGTTGATTAGGCATCGGACTCTTGGTTTCTGCTCAGGTCATGATCTCAGGGCCAGCTCAGGTCATGATCTCAGGGCTGTTAGATTGGGCCCTGCTTCAGGATCCACAATCCGCTCAGAGTCTGCTTGGGATTCTCTCTCTCTGTGTCCCTCCCACTCATGCTCGCACATTCGTACACTCTCTAAAATAGAAAAATAAATCTTTTTTTTTTTTTTAAGATTTTATTTATTTGAGAGAGAGAGAGCAACCAAGTGAGCATGAGCGGGGGGGAGGAGTAGAGGGAGAAGCAGGCTCCCAGCCGAGCACGGAGCCTGACGCGGGGCTTGATCTGGTCCTGGGATCACGACCTGAGCTGAAGGTAGTTGCTTAATGGACTGAGCCATCCAGGCACCCATAAAATAGAAAAATAGATCTTTAAAAAAATAAAAGTTTCTGTGTCTATACAGTATTTTTGTTTGAGATAACCATTCCTTTACTACTTTTTTTTTTTTTTTTTTAGCATTTGTATGGTTTCCCCTTTTTATAAAGATTTTATTCATTCCAGAGAGGGCACGAGCAAGGGGGAGGGGCACAGGGAGAGGGAGAAGCAGACTCTTGAAGCAGAGAGACTGATGGGGGCTCAATCCCAGGACCCTGAGGTAATGACCTGATCCAAAGGCAGATACCCAAGCAACTGAGCCACCTAGGTGCCCCTATGGTTTCCCATTTTCTACTGTTGAAACTCTACACTAAATTTCTTTGTTTACATTGTTCATTATTTCTGTAGAACAGTTCTCAAGCATTTTAGGCTCAGTTTCACTCTTAACTGAGAACCCCAAAGTTGTTTTTATTTACATCGATTAATTATCGTGTTAGAAATTAAAGCTTAAGAAGTTTTTTAAAGTGTGTATTTAACAATTTTCATGTATTATATGACAAAATACCATTTTTAATGAAAATTATTTTCAAAATTTAGTGAACATTGTTTTACATTTCTGCAAATCTCTTTTAAAGTCTGATGTAATAGAAGACCGCAAGGTGTATGGTATCTTCTCACATCTATTTCTATATTGAATCTGTTTGCAATATCTTGTTTTAAGTATAAAGCGAAAATCTGCCCTCACAGAGCCATTTGGTTGTGAAAGAGAGCACTATTTTAGATAATTGTGGATAGTTGTGGGGTTTTTTGTCACAGCACCAAAACTTGACAAGTGGCAGTTTCTTAAAATTTCTTAACAGTGTGGAATATGAAACCATCTAGTGTAGTTTTCATACTTCGTTACATTAAGATTCATTGATCTGTGATGAATCTTTTACCTTTGTATGATTTGGTAATATTGTGCTTTAGTCAATTAAAAAATACATATATTTGGAAAATATTGATTCACTGAACTTCTGAATGTTGACACTTTATTTTAAATGTTGACACTTTAGAAAGCTGTCAAGCTGACAGTGGTAGTGGATACAGTTTTCAAAGATGCTAATTTTCACTTGAAAGCTCAGATTTTCTCAGCAACAAATACTGTCGTTTTTCTTGAAGTGAATTTTTCTTGGTTTATTTCCAAGAAAATGTCAATAACCAGTTTGTCAGTTATTCTTTCAAGTAAAAATGGTATTTCATGAAAAAGTGTAGTTCAGCTTGCAGTGTAACTATTTTACAAGCACTTTCCCACTTTTCCTTCAGACAACCATTGTACTTTGGTGTGAAACAGGTAGTTTATGTGTGCTTCCCTGCTTACGCGTGTTTCTCTCTTCATCACACAGAATATTAAGATGCGGTCAGAGGCTTAAATTTAGTAAAATTAATAATTTTTACTATTTCATAATGGACATCTATTGTATAAAATGTAATTTTACTGGCCTTTGTCCTTAGTTCTTAGGAGGAATACTAAATCCTTGGAATTTCCCGAGTATTGGGGTTGTGTTTTCTATTTATGAGCCCTTTGAATCACAGTTGAATTTGGGCTAAGACTTAGATGAGATGACTGAGGCTGAAGGAGGGTGATGAGAAAGACCAACCATGTGATTATAGAGTGTTGGGTGTTTTAGCCAGTTCAGTCTTAAGGGAGGAGAGGGAGGCTAGAGATTGATTTCAGTCACATGCAGTGAGGTGCCAATAAAAGCTCTGTAGACACCGAAGCTCAGTGCAGCCTCCTAGGTGGTGTACTCATCAGTGTGCCAGGGAGGTAACGCTACCTGATTCCATAGAGAATAGGTACAGAAGCTCTGCATTTGGGGCCTTCTAGACCTTACCCTTCTTTGTCTCTTCATTTGGTTGGTCCTGATTTGAATCTTTAATATTAAAACTGTGAGTGAAGTATAGAGCTCTCCTAAGTTCTGTGAGTCATTATAGCAAATTATTAAACCTGAGAGGGTCCTTAGGAAACTCCCAGATTTATAGCTCGTTTTCCAAAAGTATGGGTGGCATCTGAAGTGACTGGCAGTCTTGTTGGGGTTTATGCCTTTTAAACCTGTGGGGTCTGATGCTAATTCCAAGTTAGTGTCAGAATTGTATTCACCAGTTGGTGTTGGTATAACAACCATAAGTGCAGGTGACACTTTTTCTTTTCTGCAGGTGTGTGATAGTGAAGAAATAAAATTCGGTTCTACTGCCAGCCATTTTACCCATCACTGCTTTTGCACCATTATTGTAAATGCCAATACAGTGAAAAATGCAAATAATCTTAGTACTATCAGGGAAATAGTTTGGCCTCACACATCCCCGTTTATTTCTTTTTCTAATACAGTGTTAAATAGAAATGGTAAGAGTATAAATATAAAGCCTTGCCTTGTTTTTGACCTGGAGTTAAGGGTAGGGGAGCATTTGACATTTCATCGTTATTAGCTGTTGTCAAATACAGTTATCTTTTTTATGTTTATATAATCATTAAATGGTTTGTTATTTGAAGTTTCTAGTCTTTGCGATTGTAAAGAGGTTTTTCATGAATATCCCTTGCAGTGGCATACTTTTCTTATTTTCTTGAGGAAAGTTTCTGTAGGTGGGATTGCTAGGTCCAAGTGGCAACATGTTAAAAAAAAAACAAAACAGTGTCAGCATATTTTTTTAAAGATTTTATGTATGTATTTTAGAGCACACGTGTGCAGGCACATGTGAGGAGGTAGAAAGGAAGAGGGAAAGGGAGAAGAGAGAATCCCAAGCAGACTTTGCGCTGAGTGCAGAGCTGGACTTGGGGCTTGATCCCACAACCCCAAGATCATGACCTGAACCGAAACCAAGAGTGGGGGGCCCAACCAGCTGAGCCACCCAGGCAACCTGAAGTGTCAACATATATTTAAAACTTTTGATGGCCAGTTCAAAATTGCCCCACCAAAAAATTGTATTACTTTCCTTACAGCATAAATTTTTCCATATCGTATGTTTGGGGATAGAAGTGTTATTTAATGTTTGCTAAACTGATCATTGAAAGGTGGTGTCATCTTAATTTATTACACATCACTGAATTTTTAAAAACATATTTGCACACTTTTTGTTCATGTTTGTCATCCATTTATTATTATGTACATCTTTTTTTTTTAATAAGAATTAATTCTGAGAAACCATGTCATGAAAACTTGTGATCTCTATAACGAAGAATATATTAAACTTAAAAGCAGTTGAAGACTTGAAATAATGTCCATTGAAAATTGTCCTTTTGGGGATACCTGGGTGGCTCAGTCGGTTTTGAATGTCCGCCTTCAGCTTGGATCATGATCCCAGGGTCCTGGGATCGAGTCCCACATCGGTCTCCTTGCTCAGTGAGGAGCCTGCTTCTTCCTCTGCCTGCTGCTCTCTCACTTTCTCTCTCTCTGGCAAATAAAATCTTTTTAAAAAAAACAAATGAAAAGAAAATTGTCCTTTTGGATCTGTTTATTTCTTTTACTCTTTTACCTATCTTTGTTTTATAATTCTTTATTAAATTTTAGATGTCTGTTTGTGTAAGCATGAATTCCATCTTACATACACATATACTCTTGAGTTAAAACCAGAAACCTTGCCATGTATTTCTCTAATGTTTGCCTTGACCATTTTTCATCTTCTGGAATAGTTGATGAAGTTGTGTATTTATTGGTAAATGTGTATAAATAAGATGCTTTTCTTTTCTTCCTTTTTTTTTTTTTTTTTAAGATTTTATTTATTTGACAGAGTACAAGCAGGGGAAGCAGGAGGGAGATGGGGACAAGCGGGCTCCCAACGAGCAGAGAACCTGACGTGGGGCTCAATCTCAGAACTCTGGGATCATGACCTGAGCCGAAGGCAGATGCTTAACAGACTGAGCCACCCAGGCACCCCAAAGATGCTTTTCAATCTAAAGCATAGCATGGAGGGGGCACCTCGGTGGCTTAGTCACTTTGGCATCTGACTTGATCTCAGCTCAGGTGTTAATCTCAGGGCCATGAGTTCAAGCCCTGCACTGGGCTGGAGCCTACTTTAAACACACACACACACACACAGCATAGACTGATACCATAAAAAAGCTTGCTGTAGTTGGATGCTATACTATCATTTCACTCATTCACTCAAATTGTGGACACAATTGAAACTTGAAAATGTTATTTGGAAGTAGTTTCAACTATTCTTGCCTTGTCAGCTCTTTATCTCATTAATTCAGAAGTGTATTTTACATTTCTGTATTTTCTCATAATGTGAAGTATCAATGATTTTAAAATGTAACAAAAACACAGAATAGTTCACTTGACAGTCATTCATTTAAATGGAGATGTTCTTGACTACATATGTTTAAAATACTTTGTTTAGCACATGGCAACAAATTTCTATTTATGAAGTTTGCATGAATTTACAGCATTCCTGAGTTCTCTAAAATTCTATTTTTGGGGACAAAAGTTACAGAACTATATCCTTTAAATAAGAACACTTAGTATGGAATTCTAAAAAGAATGTTTACCAAGTTGTCAGGTGAAAAGTGATGCTGAAGATATGTTTGAAGCATTCTTAAATGTTAAGTAAACTGTCAGAAGGACAGGCTGTCATTGTTGCTATTTTTCTCTCTTTAACTTCAGTGTAGCATAGTAAAAGTTGTCTAAGTTTAGTATTGGCCCTAGGTTTTGTTTTTGCTTGCTGTTAACATTAGTAAAACTAAATTCTACCGGACTTACAGAAGAATATGGCACCAGTTATATTATTATTATTGTTACTTAGAGTCAGAGTGTCTTACTTTAGTTCTATGTGCTTTCTACTTCTATAAATAGAAGGATTTCCAAAACAGAAAAAAAAAAAAAAGAAAAAGAAAAAAGAACAAGGTGAAGATTTCTGGAGTTGAGTTACAAATAAATAATAGGGCTTATAGATTCAAATTTCATCATACAGAATTATGGCTCTGCATAAAACACACGTAAAACTTTGCATATCATCTTACAAAAATAGGATTATGTCCATTAGAATGGACCTTTAAGTCGTTTAATCCTTTTGTTAACTTCTAGTGTTGACTTTTTCAGCAAAAGTTCTTTCTATTCATCACATATCTTTATATAAAACAGCAGAAAACTCATCACAGAAAACACCTTTATGTAGAAGTCGCTCTTCCATTTGTTTTATTTTTCTTGCATTATAGTCATTTCTGGCTATTATTCTGATTCTAGGGAGTTCTGTTTCTGATAATGAAAGACTAGGTAATTCCAGTCCCTCTTGCAGAAAGTAATTGGGGAGGAGGGGCAAAATATATAAAATATGCATTGAAAGCATCACAGAGCTATAAATATAGTGGGAAAAATGAAGGTCCTAAGATCTAAGAGAAGGAGCCTCAGAGAAGTGATCTGTTGTTAGAAGCTGCTTTTGTCTTATGGGTCTGCAGTTCTAAAAAAAAAAAAACAGAGAAAGGCTTAAGAACTTTCAACAGATTCACAGGGGTCCACAAAGAAGGATACAGGTAGAAAAAACACCCCCCCCCAAAAAAAAAACACAAGTCTTCTGGCTTGGGATGCTGATATAATCCACAGCCTTAATTTTTTTTCAGTTTTTCATGTAGACAGAATAAAAAACAATCAGGAACATGAGGAGACAAGGCTCTATCACAGAAATCAAGAGGAAAACAGACAATAGAAGTGAGCCTATAAGGGATCCAGATAATAGGATTATCAGATGCAGATTTTAAGGAACTATACGTTTTAACTGCAGGTTGGGCATAGCTGAAATATAAGTGAACTGGAAGAAATAAGAAAAAAATCCAGATTGAATCAGAGAAAGTCACGAGGGTGGAAAACCAGAAAAGTATGTAAGATGTACCTACGACAGTTGACAAAAAGCACATGTATTTAATGTCCCAGAAGGAGGAGGAGAGAAATGAGAAGAGGTCCAATTGAGGATATTCTAAAATGGAGAAAAAACATTAACCTACAAATTCAAGAACATTTACAAACCCCATGCAGGATAAATACCTTAAGAAACTATTAAAAGACATGTACGGAAATCATAGTCAACATTTGTAGTAATCCAAATGTCCATCAACAGTAGGATGGGTAAATAGTTCTAGCCATACAGTGGAATACTACTGCATGTAATGTGAATGAACCTTCAGACAAGATGTTAAGGGAATCAGCCACAAAATTGTACAATACTTATGATTTTATGTATGTGAATTTCAAAATAAGAGAAAACTTATCTTTGAAGTCAGAATAGGGATGACTTACAGGAAGGGAAGGAAATTATTGAGTGAGAAAAGACAAGGCTTCTGGGTTATTAGACTTTTTCTGCTTGTTTATGTGGTGGCCATGCAAATATATTCATTATAAAAAATTATAATTGAGCAGCATGCCTGGGTGGCTCAGTCAGTTGAGCATCCAACTCTTGATTTCGGCTCAGGTCAGGATCTCAGCTTTAGGAGATCAAGTCCCCACCATCAGGCTCTGCACTGGGTGTGGAGCCTGCTTCAGATTCTCTCCATTTTCTTCTCTCTCTTGAAGTCTCTCTCCCTCTCTCTCAAATAAAAAAATAAAGACTTTACAAAATTTAATTGAGCTCCACAGTTAAAGATTTATAAACTTTATGCATGCATGTTATTCTTTAACAACCCCCCCAAAAAAATAAGACACCAAAAGAAGTTTTCACTAGCAGACCAACACTAAAGAAATGCTAAGATAGTTTTTAGGCAGGCAGGTTTAGACTCGAGAACAATTGAAGAACTTCTAAAAGTCAGTAGTGTGTCTAGTATTTATTAAGCTTTGGATAAATCATGTAACTTCTAGGTCTTAATTTTCCTTGTATATAATCGGGATTTGGACTAAATAACCTACTAGGCCCCTCCTCCCCTAAAACATTATTGGGATAGGATATGGAAGAATTCGATTAAAAGGTTAAGTTTAATCTGGAGACACAAATACCGAAAATAAAATGAAATAAAAATTTGATGAAATAAGAAAATTTGAAATTTGGAGAAATAAAATGGTTGTGCTATTAACAAATGAAACATTTGTGTGTTTTATGCACCAAAGCTAACGTGAAAAAGAAATTTCAGAATCTTGGGGCACCTGGCTGGCTTAGTTGGAAGAGCATGCGACTCTCAATCTCAGGGCCGTGAGTTCAAACCCCATATTAGGTATAGATATTTAAAATCTTTAAAAAAAAAAGAGAAAGAAATTTCAGAATCTAATTATTGTCTTAAGCATATATAGTTGATGTCTCACATTCCATAATTATATATAAATACATATAAATTCCAAAGTTATACATAAATACCTTTATGGATAAGTCCACAGAATTTAAAAGCCCAGTATTTTTTGTTTCTATTTCTCCCATTTTTTTTAAAGCATTATTTATATATTTTGAGAGAGAGAAAATGTGCACATGGGGGGAGGGGCAGAGGGTGAGAATCTCTCTTTTTTTTTTTTTTTAAGGATTTTATTTATTTATTTACTTATTAGAGAGAAAGAGAGAGAGAGAGCATGGGGGCGGGGGTCAGAAGGAGAAGCAGACTGCCTGCTGAGCAGGGAGCCTGATGTGGGACTCAATCCCAGGACCTGGGGATCATGACCTGAGCCAAAGCCCAGATGCTTAACTGACTGAGCTACCCAGGCGCCCTTATTTCTCCCATGTTAATGGTAATGACAAATCTTGTAATTGTTGCTATTTTTTGTTTCTGTTACTTATTAAATCTAGTGTGGCATATAGATGACATGTAGAAAAGTGATCCCAGAATGCAACCTGTGTTTGTTCTATAGTTGAATATGTGATTTTGGTTTTCTTTGGAATGGTTCAGAAGTAGGAAAATTTAGCAGTAATGAAACTTCTGAGCACTAGGTCATAAAAAACTTTATTACAGTATATTCCATATTTGCCAGCATGTCATCCTGTGGAATGAAAGAATTGCTTTTGTTCTGTTTTATTTTTGCTTGTAAGATAAAGGTATTTTAGGTGCCTGGTTGGCTCAGTCAGTTAAGCATCTGCTGCTTCGGCTCCGGTCATGATCCCAGTGTCCTGAGATCAAGTCCTGCATCGGGCTCCCTGCTCAGCGAGGAGTCTGCTTCTCCCTCTGCCCCTCCCCCCACTCGTGCACGCACTCACTCGCTCTCTCACAAAAATAAATAAAAACTTTAAAAAAAAGATAAAGGTATCTTGAAATAGGACAAAGAAAATTAGAAGTAGGTAGAATTTAGAAATAAGAATATAGTTGTCAGTATTAATAGCGTGAGAGGCATTTGGGGCTATGATAGGTGGAGGGGGCAATAGACCTCTCACTAACGACAAAGGTGTTGGTGTTTTTTTTTAAGATTTATTTATTTATTTTAGAGAGAGTGTGCCTGACCGTGGGGAGGGAGAGAGGGAGAGAACCTTCAAGCAAATTTCCTGCTGAGCGCGGAGCCTGACCTGGGGCTGGATCCTACCAAGAGTTGGACGCTCAACCGACTGAACCACCCAGGCACCCCCTACAAAAGCTGTATTTGGAGATAGTGGTAGCATAATTCAGAACTCTGGGGCCTCAAAGCTTCCCCATAATGCAAGAGTTAGAAATGTAGAACGTCCGTTGCCTCCCTAGACCTGTTGATTTTGGATGATGTATTCAGTATACATAAATGCATATTATGTATATGATTTTATTTTTAAGAAATCTCTACACCCATCATGGGGCTTGAGTTCACAAGCGCGAGATCAAGAGTCACATGCTCTGCCAACTGAGATAGTCAAGCACCCCTAGAAGCTCTGTTTAAAAGATTCCCAAGTGATCTCATGCATGTTAAAGTTTGAGAAACATTGTTACCTGTACATAATATTGTACCATTTTGAAGCTAACAATAATATATGATGGAAGAATAAATGATGGAAGTTAGGAAAGCTGAATCTTCCCGCATTAACCCATCACCTATATTAAAGATTATGGAATAATATTTAGAAGGCTGGGAAGGAATTATAGAAAGTGTTGCTTTAAAAAGTGTTTGAAATGGTGAGTGTCTGGGTGGCTTAGTTGTTTAACCGTCTGCCTTCGGCTTGGGTCATGATCCCAGTGTCCTGGGATTGAGCCCCATGTTAGGCTCACTGCTCAGTGGGGAGTCTGCTTCTTCCTCTCCCTCTGTCCCCACCACCCCCGCCCCCTGCTTGTGCTATCTCTTTATCTCTCAAATAAATAAAATCTATTTTTAAAAAAAGTGTTTTGGGGGGGTGCTTGGCTCTACGTCAGTTGGTAGAGCATGCAGCTCTTGGTCTTGGGGTCATGAGTTCAGGTCCCATGTTGGGGCTTACTTAAAATCAACAAATAAAAAGTATTTTGAAGGTGGCTGCGTGGGTCAGTCAGTTAAGAGTCTGCCTTCAGCTCAGGTCATGATCCCAGGGTCCTGGGATTGAGTACTGCATCGGCTTCCCCCTGCTCAGCACGGAGTCTGCTTTTCCTTCTGCCTGCTGCTCCCCCTGCTTGTGGTCACGCTTTCTCTCTCTCTGTGTCAAATAAATAAAATCTTGGTGGGGGGGAAGTATTTTGGAGGAAAGTATACTGACGTTCTTTTTTTTTTTTTAAGTTTTTATTTATTTGTTTTAGAAAGAGCACAAGTGTCAGGAGGCACAGAGGGAGAGGGACAAGTAGACTCCATGTTGAGCACAGAGCCTGACTGGGGACTTGATCCCACAACCCTGAGATCATGACCTAAACTGAAATTAAGAGTCGGAGGCTTAGCCGAGTGAACCACTCAGGCACCCCCTGATATTCTACATATTACTTGGAATACACAAAATACATGGGTTGATTGTTTAGAGGGAATAGGTAGATGTGATAAAGCAAAAATCATAAAATAGTATAGAATCTATTTGTTGGGCATATGAATGTTTGCTGTAAAATTCTTTGACTTCTGTATGCTTTAAATTTTTCGTAATAAAATATTAGGGAGGAAGATGAAAATGGAGATCATATACCAGATTCTATAGTTATCTTTGATTTGCATATTTGCTTTATGATGTATTAAGACTTTCCTCTTCAAGAAGATAAAGTGGCTAATTTTTTTTGCAAGTGCCCCATGTACCAAACATAGCGCTTTACTGTATGCATTATCTCAGTCTTCATAACACTGTGATGAGTTAGGTATTGTTGCCAGTTTGTAGCTGAGAAAACCAACAAAACACAATATACTTGTATGATCTAGTAAGCCTAGGAGATGCTTTTTGAACCTGGGGTCTCTGACTTAATTGCTGATGATTACTGCTTTTCCCAATTCTAGGGTCACCATGTACATTTTCGGCACAGTAGAGTATCCTTCACTGTGAACACATAGTGGAGGGGCACCTGGGAGGCTCAATCGGTTAAGCATCCAACTCTTGATTTCGGCTCAGGTCATGATCTCAGGGTCATGAGATCGAGTGTCCCCCGGCCCTCCCCTCCATCAGGCTTCTCTCTGGGCTTGGAGCCTGCTTAAGATTCTCTCTCTCCAAAAAAAAAAAAAAAATCCAAAGTGTAGCATTCCCCTGGAATTGTGCAACAGGGCTTAACCACTTGTTTATAGGGCTGCATCATTATTCTCTTAAACTTATGCAAAATGAAAATTTAATATATTTTTCTGCTGTGAATTTTGATTTGTTCCATGACGTTTTCTTGTGTGTTTTGTTTTCAAGATTCTTGGATCTCCCAGTCAGCATCATTTCCCCGTAATCAGAAACAGCCAGGGGTGGATTCTTTATCACCAGTGGCCTCCCTTCCTAAACAGATTTTCCAGTCTTCAGTCCAACAGCAGCTTACAAAACCAGCTAAGATCACTTGTGCACACTGCAAAAAACCTTTACAGAAGGGACAGACAGCTTATCAACGAAAAGGATCAGCTTACCTCTTTTGTTCTACCACCTGCCTTTCTTCTTTCTCCCATAAGCGCACTCCAAAGAAACGCAACGTAAAAAGTAAAAAGTAAGCTATACTTTTCAGCATGGCTTCATATAGTTGAAATACTGGCAGTATAGACGTGTGTCAAATGTAATTGGAGAGCTGCATAGATTCATGGATATACAGTTGTTGCAAAGGTATCTTAAGGTTTTTTGAGCTTGAATTATCCTAGGGTTATCAGAGCTATGGATTCATTTGTAGTGTCCTTATTCTTGGCAGGCAAATGGAATGTAGATACAGAAATAAATTGACCCTCTCCCCGCCACTGTCTTTGCCTCATCCCATCCCCATCTTTTACCTTAGTTCTACCAAGCTGCTGCTACCCTTTCAAAAAGTCATAATAACCTGTGACACGGTTCTTCTGCTACAAAATGTTTTTACCACCAAATCATCTCTTGCCATATTAATTAGGAACTCTTGACAGTGAAACCAAAAAAGTGGGTTTTGTTAGACCCAAAAATATAGTTGATTCCTAGGATTAAATCATGAAAAAACAAAAAATGTTTATTGTTCATATATTTGACTTTTATTAAAATACAGTATTCTTAAATTATGTCTGTCCCTTTTGTTTCAGAGATGTACCTACAAAAAAGGCTACTACTCTTCCTCAAGTTGAGTCAAGAGAATCCTCCCAAGAATTTTGTAGTATGTCTTTGCCTCCCTGTGAAGACAACCAGAATCTTAGAAAAAGAGTTAATAAATCAAGATGTATAATCTGTAGTAAACTAACAGAGGTCTGGATTTTTTATCTTATTTCAGTTATTATTTTAACTTTTCAGTTAAAATTTTAATTTATCTTTTCAGTGTTATTATATGCTCTGCCAGCTACGTAAGACACATGTCCTAGATCTACACAATGAAGTTAGAAGATATGTTAGAACTAACTGTCTTAGGAACAGATAACCCATTTGCATGCTATGGAAAGTACACAGCTATTTCCATGAAATTGGTTATACTCCTAAACAAAGCAGTAGTTCTGTGGTGAATTTTGTTCTTATTAGCCACTCTTAACTAAAAGTATAGGTTCAGAACGTGAAGGATACAACCGATCCTGATACAAGAATATGTAGAACAAGTGGAGTGTAAGTGTGTTGATTCCCTCACATTTCTTAAATGGTATTGCCATCTTTCCAGTTGCTGAAAGAAGAAACATTCATACAGGCAGTCTTCACTTAACACAGTCCTTGGTGACTGAATTTGGTGTTTCCCAGAGCCTTGCAAATTGAGGACACAACTTTATCTCAGTTACCACAGAACTGAGCAAAGCATGAACCACCGTATTTATGTATATACAGACACCAGCCTGAATATGGTAATGTTCTTCTTTTAGCTCCTCCCATAAATTTTCTAGGGCAGTGAAGTTTATAATACCAGAAATTCCCAATCCATTTCTTTTAAGAAGGTTATATCAAAGTCTTCTAAACCAGTTCATTTTTCTAGTTTTTAAGTGTCTCTGGGGAACTTATTACTGATTTTATAGGTTTTTTTGTTCCATCTTTTCTTCTGTAAAATCAAAGAATGGTTTTACAAAGAAATCAGAGATAAAAATGAAAGATAACAAAATGTGCTTTTTAGTCTTTCCCCTGAATTTTTTCCACTGACAAACTACTAGAGGTTGTTTTTTTTGTTTTTTGGGTTTTTTGTTTTTTTGTTTTTTAAAAAACTATCTCATTGCTTACTGTGCTAATCTGACTCATTTATTTAATAAATTCTGGCTTTTCTTCTAGATTCGCCATGAAGTCAGCGTTAATAATGTAATACATAAACTGTGCAGTAACCAGTGCTTTAATAAGTACAGGTTGGCCAATGGTCTAATAATGAATTGCTGTGAACAGTGTGGAGAGTACTTGCCCAGTAAAAGTGCTGGAAACAATGTCCTGATCATTGAAGGTCAGCAGACAAGATTTTGCTGCTACGGTTGTGTTAATGAATATAAACAGGTAATTCTTTTCAATGCATTTTAATAGCTTCTCCCTGTTAGCCTACTTTAGCCAGATTTATCTTAGAATCTCATGTAGTTCCATTTTTGTCAATTTGTCATTGAGCCGTCCCATCTCAAATGAGTATTGAAATCAGTTGGTTATTCTAAGCTAGCTTTCCTTTCTCTTCTATTTTTTCGAATAGTTTGTAGAGAAAATAGATATTAACTTTTGTAAAATGTTTGGTAGACTTCACCTGTGAAGCCAGTCCTGGACTTTTGTTTGTTGAGAGTTTTTTGATAACTGATTCAGTTTTGTAAGATTATGTTTCTAGGAATTTACCCATTTCTTCTAAGTTGTCCGTATGTTGGCATATAATTTTTTGTATTATCCTCTTATAATCTTTTGTGTTTCTGTAGTGTCATTATTCTCCATTTATGATTTTGAGTATTCTTTCCTTGATGAGTGGCTAATGCTTTATCAATTATTCTGTTTTATCTTTTCAAATAGTCTTTTCTGTTGTTTTTTTTAATCTCTGAGTATTTACTCTGTTATTTTCTTCTTTCTGCAGGCTTTGGACTTACTTTGTTCTTTTTTCTAGCTCTTTTAGGTGTACAGTTAGATTGTTTGAGATTTGTTTTGCTTTTTAAAGTAGGCCTGTGTTGCTATAAACTTCCCTCTTAGAACTGCTTTTTGCTGTGTCCCATCACATTTTCATTTTCATTTGTCTTCATGTATTTTTTAAATTTTCTCTAATTTCTTCATTGACCCCTTCATTGATTGTTTAGTTGAACGTTTTTTAGCCTCCATGTGTTTCTTTTTTTTGTTTTTTGTTTTTTTTTAGGATTTTATTTATTCATTTGACAGAGATAGAGACAGCCAGAAAGAGAGGGAACACAAGCAGGGGGAGTCGGAGAGGAAGAAGCAGGCTTCCAGCGGAAGAGCCTGATGTGGGGCTGGATCCCAGAACGCCGGGATCACGCCCTGAGCTGAAGGCAGACACTTAATGACTGAGCCACCCAGGCACCCCCATGTGTTTCTTTTTTTTCCCCGTTTTTTCCTTAAATTTGTAGTTTCATACTGTTGTTATCAGGAAAGATGCTTGATATGATTTCAGTCTTCAATTTATTGAGGCTTATTTTGTGGCCTAACATGTAATCTATCCAGGCGAGTGTTCCTTGTGCACTTGAAAAGAATGTATTCTGCTGGTTTGAGATGGAATATATACACATACATACATACATACATACATACACATACATACATACCTGTTGCTAGTCCATCCGGTCTAATGTGTCAATTCAAAGCCACAGTTTTCTTGTTGATGTGCAGTCTAGATGATTTATCCATTGATGCAAGTGAGGTGTTAATGTCCCCTCTATTGCTATCAATTTCTCCTCAATGTCTGTTAACATTTGCTTTATGTATTTCGGTGCTCCTGTGTTTGGTGCATGGATATATACAATTGTATGTCCTTTCTTGCTCTCTTCCCTTGTGAGTTTTTTTTTTTTTTAACAATTTTATTATTTTAACCTTAAAATGCCATCTTTAAGATGATTATGAGTAATTATATGTAAAAACATTACTTTACAAGACCATATTGAACAAAATATAGTCATCAGAAAAATATTAGCATGATATTAGACAGAATATTATGAAACTGATTAAAGCACATTAATATTTACCAAGAGTAATTATTCTGATGATGCCATTTTTAAACTTCAGATAATAGATATAAATAAATTTTTTTTTCTCTACAATGATATATTATTTTTATTCAGTTAGAAATAATTTCATTTCTTTTATTATTATTAAAATATAATGTATTATTTGTTTCAGGGGTACAGGTCTGTGATTCATCAGTCATACACAGTGCTCACCACATGTACCCTCCCCAAAGTCCATCACCCAGCCATGCCATCTATCCCACCCTCCTCCACTCCAGCAACCATCAGTTGGTTTCCTGGGATTAAGAGTCTCTTATGGTTTGTCTCCCTCTCTGCTTTCGTCTTGTTTCATTTTTTCCTCACTTTCCCTATGATCCTCTGCCTTGATTCTTAAATTCTTCATGTCTGTGAGATCACTTGATGATTATCTTTCTCTGATTGACTTATTTCACTTAGCATAATACCCTCTAGTTCCATCCACGTCATTGCAAATGACAAGATTTCGTTTTTTTGTTGGCCGAGTAATATTCCACTGTATGTATATACCACTTCTTTATCCATTCACCTGTCAGTGGACATCTAGGCTCTTTCCATAGTTTGGCTATGGTGGACATTGCTGCTATAACCATTGGGGTGCAGGTGCCCCTTCAGATCACTACGTTTGTATCTTCGGGGTAAATAACCAAAGATTAGTTAACCATAGAGTTGAGAGCCTATTTCTGAGTTCTCTATTAAGTTCCATAGATTTGTGTGTCTGTTTTTGTGCCAGTACCATACTGTCTTGAAGATTACAGCTTTGTAATAGAGCTTGAAGCCTGGAATTGTGATCCCACCAGCTTTGGTTCTCTTTTTCAATATTCTTCTGGCTTTTCGGGGTCTTTTCTGGTTCCATACAATTTTAGGATTATTTGTTACAAGCTCTGTGAAAAAAGTTGATGGAATTTTGGTAGAAGTTGCATTGAATGTATAGTTTGCTCTAGGTAGCATAGACATTTTCATAATATTCATTCTTCCAATCCATGAACACGAACGTTTTTCCATTTCTGTGTCTTCCTCAGTTTCTTTTATGAGTATTCTATAGTTTTCCAGTACAGATCCTTTGCCTCTTTGGTTAGATCTATTTCTAAGTATCTAAGTATCTTATGGTTTTTGGTGCAATTGTAAATGGGATTGACTCCTTAATTTCCTTTTCCTCTATCTCATTGTTGGTATCTAGACATGCAACTAATTTCTGTGCATTGATTTTAAATCCTGCAACTTTACTGAATTCCTGTATGAATTCTAGCAATTTTGGGGTGTAGTCTTTTGGATTTTCCACATAAAGTATCATATCATCTGCAAAGAGTGAAAGTTGGACTACTTCCTTGCTGATTTGGATACCTTTTATTTTTTTTGTTGTCTGATTGCTGAGGCTAGAACTTCCAGTACTATGTTGAACAGCAGTGATGATAGTGGACATCCCTGCCATGTTTCTGACTTTGGGGGAAAAGCTCTCAGTTTTTTCCCATTGAGAATGATACTCAATATGGGCTTTTCATAGATGGCTTTTGTGATATTGAGGTATGTACCCTCTATTCCTACACTGTGAAGAGTTTTCATCAAGAAAGGATGCTGTACCTTGTTAAATGCTTTTTCTACATCTATCGAGAGGATCACATGGTTCTTGTCTTTCCTTTCATTTACGTAGTGTATCACAATGATTGATTTGTGGATGATGAGCCACCTTGCAGCCTAGGTATAACTCCCACTTGGTGGTGGTGAATAATCCTTTTAATGTACTGTTGGATCCTATTGGCTAGTGTTTTGGTGAGAATTTTTGCATCCATGTTCATCAGGGATGTTGGTCTGTAATTCTCCTTTTTGGTGGGGTCTTTGTCTGGTTTGGGGATCAAGGTAATGCTGGCCTCATAAAATGAGTTTGGATGTTTTCCTTCCATTTCTATTTTTTCCAAACAGTTTCAGAAGAATAGGTATTAATTCTTCTTTAAATGTGTGGTAGAATTCCACTGGAAAGCCATCTTCCCCTGGGCTCTGGTTTGTTGGGAGATTTTTGATTACTGCTTCAATTTCCTTGCTGGTTCTGGGTCTGTTCAGGTTTTCTATTTCTTCCCGGTTCAGTTTTGCCTAATTTGTTGGTGTATAGTTGCTCATAATACACTCTTATAATTGTTTGTATTTCTTCAGCGTTGCTTATGCTCTCTCTTCCTTCATTCATGGTTTTATTGATTTGGGTCCTTTTTTCTTTTTGATAAGTCTGGCCAGAGGTTTATCAATCTTATTATTTCTTTCAAAGAACTAGCTCCTAGTTTCATTGATCTGTTTTACTGCTCTTTTGGTTTCTATTTCATTGATTTCTGCTTTAATCTTTGTTATTTCTCTTCTCTTGCTGGGTTTACGTTTTATTTGCTGTTCTTTCTCCAGCTCCTTTAGGTGTAGGGTTAAGTTGTATATTTGAGAACTTTCTTGTTTCTTGAAAAAGGCTTGTATTGCTGTATGACTTCCCCCTTAGGGCCGCCTTGTTGAATCCCAAAGGTTTTGAAAAGTTGTGTTTTCATTTTCATTTGTTTCCATGAATTTTTTAAATTCTTCTTTAATTTCCTGGTTGACCCATTCATTCTTTAGTAGGACGCTCTTTACACTACATGTATATGAGTTCTTTCTAAATTTTCTGTTGTGATTGAGTTCCAGTTTCAAGGCATTGTGGGTCTGAAAATATGCAGGGAATGATCCCAGTCTTTCTGTACTGGTTGAGACCTGATTTGTGACTTAGGATGTGATCTATTCTGGAGAATGTTCCGTGTGCACTCGAGAAGAATGCGTATTCCGTTGCTTTAGGATGGAATGTTCTGAATACATCTGTGAAGTCCATCTGGTCCAGTGTGTCATTTAGAGCCCTTATTTTCTTGTTGATCTTTTGCTTAGATGATCTGTCCATTTTCACGAATGGGGTGTTAAAGCCCCCTACTGTTATTGTATTATTCTCAATGCATTTCTTTGATTTCATTATTAATTGGCTTGTATAATTGGCTGCTCTCATGTTAGGGGCATAAATATTTACAATTGTTAGATCTTCTTGTTGGATAGACCCTCTTCCTCATCTCTTACTCCAGTTTTTGGTTTAAAATCTAATTCGTCTGATATAAGGAGTGCCACTCCAGCTTTCCTTTGATGTCCATTAGCATGATAAATGGTTTTCCACCCCCTCGCTTTAAATCTGGAGGTGTCCTTGGGTCTAAAATGAGTCTCTTGGAGACAGCATATCGGTGGGTTTTGCTTTTTTATCCAATCTGATACCCTGTGTCTTTTGATTGGGGCATTTAGCCCATTTACATTCAGGGTAACTATTGAATGATATGAATGTAGTGCCATTGTATTGCCTGTAAGGTGACTGTTAATGTATATTGTCTCTGTTCCTTTCTGGTCCCTGTTATTTTTGGGCTCTCCCTTTGCTTAGAGGACCCATTTCAATATTTTTTGTAGGGCTGGTTTGGTGATTGCAAATTCTTTTAGTTTGTTTGCCCTGGAAGCTTTTTATCTCTCCTCCTATTTTGAATGACAGCCTAGCTGGATAAAGTATTCTCGGCTGCATATTTTTTTCATGACTATATCTTGCCAGTCCTTTCTGGCCTGCCAGGTCTCTGTGGATAGGTCTGCTGCCAGTCTAACGTTTCTGCCATTGTAGATTACAGACCTCTTGTCCCAAGCTTCTTTCAGAATTTTCTCTTTGTCTCTGACCTTTGTTAAGTTTTACTAGTAGATGTTGGCGTGTTGACCTATTTTATTGATTTTGAGGGGAGTTCTCTGAGCCTCCTGGATTTTGATGCCTATTTCCTTTCCCAAATTAGGGAAGTACTCCGCTATAATTTACTCCAGTATACCTTCTGCCCACCTCTCTCTCTTTTCTTCTGGGAAATCAATTATTCTAACATTGTTTTGCTCTGTGGTATCACTTATCTCTTGAATTCTCCCCTCGTGATCCAGTAGCTGTTTTTCTCTCTCTTTCTCAGCTTTTTATTCTCCATCATTTGGTCTTCCGTGTCACTAATTCTCTCTTCTGCCTCATTTAGTCTCACAGTTAGAGCCTCCATTTTTGATTGCACCTCATTAATAGCCTTTTTTGATTTTGACTTGATTCGATTTTATTTCTCCAGAAAAGGATTCTCTACTGTCTTCTATCCTTTTTTCAACCCAACTAGTATCTTTATAATCGTTATTCTGAACTCTAGTTCTGACATCTTACTAATGTCTGTATTGATGAGGTCCCTGGCAGTGGGTATTGCCTCCTCTTCTCTTTTGTGAGGTGACTTTTTCCGTTTTGTCATTTTGTCAAGACAAGAATAGATGAACGAGAGAACGAAATACTAAAATGGGAACAATGACCCCAGAGAAGTACATACTAAACAAATCAGAGGAGACCTGGGGGGAAAAAAAAAAAAGAATATGATCAGTCTGGTGAATAGAACAGAGCCATACACTAGATTACTAGATTTTGGGTGTAGTTTGGTCTGGTAGAAAAAACTGCATCTCAGAATTTTAAAGAAAGAAAAATATATACAAAAAATATGCTTAAATACAATGAAAAGGTAGAATATGACTGTAAAAATGATTTTTTAAATGAATTATAAGGGGATAATTGGTTGTAAAAAGAAGTAATAATTTTTAAAAAAATAAAATTAAAAAATTTAAAGTTGAAAGACTAAAGAATCATGGGGAAAAAGCCATGAATTCTGTGTGCTGTATTCCCTTAGTACTGGAGTTTGCAGTTCTCATTGATGGGTAAACTTAGTCTTGGCTGGGTGTTTTGCTGATCTTCTGGGATAGGGGCTGTTGCATTGATTCCCCAGGCAGAATTCCACTGACCTTTCTAGGGGCCAGGCTTAAGTATTCTACTCCGGGTTGCTCTCTATACGTTTTGTACCCTGAAGGCTTAATGCATAGCTTTAGAGGATGAGAATGAGAATGGCTGCTTCCCAGTCTCTGGCCCCGGAGGAGCCGAAAGCTCAGGGCCGCATTCCTCATTGCACTCTCAAAGAAAAGCAGTCAGTCCTTCCTGTCTCCCTGGTCTCTGTCCGCACTCTGTGCTAACCTGGCCTGTGACCAAATGTTTCTATCTCTGGCACATGGCCCTGTTTGGAGTCTCCAAACCCAGCAGATTCTTGTAGTGCACTTCCGCACCGCTCCTCCCAGGGGAGGAAAGGGAGGGATTCTCCCCAGTTCTGTTGCTTGTTGGACTCCAGCTCGAAGAGCAGTGGCCTGACTGTGCTGCCGATCACGGTTTATGGCAACCCCGTGCTGAGAGCCAACCCCTCGGCTCTCTCTTTGCGGCCGGTTTCCCCGCTCTGATACTTGGGAGCTCTGCTGCACTCAGGCATCCCCACGCTTCCTGAGGGTCCTGATACCACACTGTCCCAGCAAGGGTTCCACCCCCTGCTTAACCACTGGAGCCACGTCCCTCACCAAAGCAGACCTCTAAAAGTTCTGATTTTGTATTCCTCTGCTCTGTCGCTTGGCGGTAGCCAGCTTACGGAGGCTCCCTCACTGTACTCCCCGCCCCCGCAGTCTGTCTTACCATATATCACCTAACATTCACTTCTCCACATGTCCTACCTTGCAGAAAGTGGTCGCTTTTTCTGTTCATAGAGTTGCTGCTATTCTTTTCTTCGTTCTCCAGTTGAGTTCATAGGTGTTCAGAATGGTTTGATAGCTATCTAGCTGAATTCCTGGGACCAGACTAAATTTAGGTCTCCTACTCCTCTGCCATCTTGGACTCCCAGGACCTCTTCCCTTGTGGTTTGATGGATTTCTTTAATGTTGTGTTTGGATTTCTTTCCCCTTTTTGTGTGTGTATGACAGGTTTTTGATTTGTGGTTACCACTGGGTTCATACATAACATTTTACATGTATAGCCATCTCTGTTAAGTTGATGGTTGCTTTTATTTCGAACGCATTCTGAAAGCACTACATTTTTACTACCCTTTCCACATTTTATATATATGATTTCATATTTTATTTACATCCTTTTATTTTGTGTATTCTTAAACTAATTTTTGTAGATATAATAGATTTTACTACTTTTGTGTTTTAACCTCCATACTGGCTTTATAAGTGATTAATCTACTCCCTTTACAATATATTTGTTTTTACCTGTGAAATATTTTCTTTTCATAATTGTCTGTGATTTGTGGCCTTTTCTTTCCAGTTAAAGAATTCCCTTTAACATTTCTTGTGGGGTGCCTGGATGGCTTAGTTGGTTAAGCGTCTGACTCTTGGTTTCTGCTCAGGTCGTGATCTCAGGGTCCTGGGATCAATTTCCGTGTCAGGCTCCATGCTCAGCCAAGAGTCTGCTTCCCCTCTCTCTTTCTGTCCCTCTGCCCCCGCATGTGCACACACTCTCTAAAATAAGTAAGAAAACCTTTAGGGGCGCCTGGGTGGCACAGCGGTTAAGCATCTGCCTTCGGCTCAGGGCGTGATCCCGGCGTTATGGGTTCGAGCCCCATCAGGCTCCGCTGCTATGAGCCTGCTTCTTCCTCTCCCACTCCCCCTGCCTTGTGTTCCCTCTCTCGCTGGCTGTCTCTATCTCTGTCAAATAAATAAATAAAATCTTTAAAAAAAAAAAAAAAGAAAGAAAACCTTTAAAAGAAAGAATTCATGGGGTGCTTGGATGGCTCAGACAGTTAAGCATCTATCTTTGGCTCAGGTCATGATTTCAGGATCCTGGGATCGAGCCCCAACATGGGCCTCCCTGCTCAGCAGGGAATCTGCTTCTCCCTCTCCCTCAGCTCCTCCTCTCCGCTCATGTGCTTGCTCTCTCTCTCTCTCTCTCTCTGTCTTGCTCTCTTTCTTTCAGATAAACAAATAAAATCTTTTAAAAAAAATTCCGTTTAACATTCTTGTAAGGCTGGTTTAGTGATGATGAACTCCATTAACTTTTGTTTGTCTGGGAAACTATTTCTCCTATTCTGAATGATAATCTTGCTGGGTAAAGTATTCTTGGTTATAGGTTTCTTCTTTATCACTTTGAATATATCATATCACTTTCTTTTGGTCTACAAAGTTTCTGCTGAAAAATGAGCTAATAACCTTAGGTTTCCTTTGTTTATAACTATTTTCTCTTGCTTCTTTAAAAATTCTGCATTTAGGGGCGCCTGGGTGGCTCAGTCGTTAAGTGTCTGCCTTTGGCTCAGGGAGTGATCCCGGTGTTATAGGATCGAGCCCCGCATCACGTTCCCCCACTGGGAGCCTGCTTCTTCCTCTCCCACTACCACTGTTTGTATTCCGTCTCTCACTGCCTCTCTCTCTCTCTCTCTCTCTGTCAAATAAATAAATAAATAAATAAATAAAAATTTAGAAAAATAATAAAAAAATAAAAATTCTGCATTTATCATTACTTTTTGCTATTTTCATTATTATGTGTCTTGGCATGGACCTTCTTGGGTTCATCTTGTTAGGGGCTCTCTGTGCTTCCTAAACCTGTTTTCTTCCTAGAGTAGGGATGTTTTCAGCTAGTATTTATTGAAATAAGTTTCCTTCTGGCATCCTTATACTGCAGATGTTATTATGCTTAATGATGTTGCAGAGTTCCCTTAACCTGTTTTCACTTTTTATTCTTTTTTCTTTTTGCTGTTTAGCTTGAATGGTTGCCAATACTCTTCCAGATTTCTGATCTGTTCTTCTTCTTCCTCTAATCTGCTGTTCATTCCCTCTATTTCAGTTACTGAATTCTTCAGCTCTGGTTGGTTCTTTTTTGTATTTTCTGTCTTTTTGCTGAAGTTCTGAGTTCATCCACTCTTAATACTTAAGTCTAGTGACTATCTTTATGATCATTACTTTAAATTCTTCATCAGGCAGATTGCTTATCTCCATTTCATTTAGCTTTTTTATTGTAATTTGGGCCATATTCCTCTGTCTCATTTTGTCTAATTCTGTGTTTGTTTCTCCATTTTAAGAAGGTCAGCTACATCTTCTGGTCTTAAAAATGATGGCCTTATGTAGAAAAAGTCCTATGGTACCCTATAACACAATCTGTCCTAGTCACTAGAACCATATGCTCCAGGGGTGTCTCTTGTGTGGGCTGCGTGCACCCTCCTATTGTAACTCAGCCATGATTGCCTTCAGTCCAGCCACCTATAATGACCTACTTTGTTTGCTGTTGATGCACGGCATGGTTCGTGATTCCTAAAACTGGGAGGAGAAGCCAATAAATAGTGATACAGACATGTTACTTTGAGATTTGGACATAAACACCAAATGGATCGGCTAATAGTGTTGAAAATGATTGACTTCTGGGAAAGGAGACATGGGTAAAGGTCGTAGGGGAGTGCTATTTGTTTTGATTAACCAGGTATAACTGGTTATTGCTTTATATTAAATGTATATTCAGTTGATTGAATAAAACCTTTACAATATGTTAAAGTTACTGAAGTTCAGAGAAAGTGTCTTACCCAAAGTCACATAGCTAGATTTCACCTCACATCTAAAACTTTAGTTTGCTCTATTGCATCTGACATGAATATTTAATTATACATTTGCCTTATCTCCCTTAATAAGCTATAGGTTCCCTGAGGCCAGGATCTGTATCTGATTCAATTTAGTAATCTTCAGAATAAGTAGCCTTATAAGGTGACCTAACCATCTAACATGACACTTCTGAGAGTAAAATGAGATTCTGGGGATGCCTGGGTGGCTCAGTCGTTAAGCATCTGCCTTCGGCTCAGGTCCTGATTCCAGCGTTCTGAGATTGAGCCCCGTATCGGGCTCCCTGCTCGGCAGGAAGCCTGCTTCTTCCTCTCCCACTCCCTCTGCTTGTGTTCCCTCTCTCGCTGCCTCTGTCTCTGTCAAATAAATAAAATCTTTTAAAAAATAAATAAATAAAATGAGATTCTGTCAATAAATATGGTGCTTTTCATCTTGGTACCTTTCTTTGCAATGTTTTTTGTTTGGTTGGTTTTTTACCTCCTTTTTTTTTTTAGACTTTAGTTAATTGGTGCCTACCTCACCTGCTTTTTACTTAGCTTCCGTTTTCAGCCAGGTCATCAGTAAAAATGTTGGTTGTGAGAGGAGGTAGTACTGCACTAGAGTATTTTTGAATTTCATTTTCAGAGTCTCGTGAATGTCCCCGGAAAGATGCCTGAAGACACAGATAGGGAAAGATATAACCAGTTTAATCTTGGAACCTAGAATAGCAGAAAACCCATAAGTCTTTGGTTCAGCCACCTTTGTCTTCCTATTATCAGTTTTGGTATTAGATCATATTCAGTAATTGTCAGATGATCACAGGTATCCTTGTTAGAGTTCATGCCAATAATAATAGCTAACATGAATTTACTGTGGTGCCAGATACAGTTTTACTTGTATTTTTGCATTTAATCATCTAAAGAGTCTCCCTAGTTAGGTGCAGTTGATATCTTCATTTTATTGCCAAAGAAATTGAAGCTTCAGTGGTCAGGTAACTTGCTCAAGGTCATACAGTTGGGACATGGCCATCCATTGAGAATTATGACTGTAACAAGTTGAATACCTATTCATTACTAGGAAACTCAGGAAGGAGAAACAAGAGCAAGCTTGGGTTTGGTTATATAAAAAATAACACTAACTGTGGTCATTGGCCTTCTGTTGGCTTTTTTATATGCTGTTTCAATACAGATGCATCCGATCCCGTAGTTCTAATTAATAAATTTTGATAATTTCCAAAATATATCTGTACATGGTCTTTCCTCTTTTTTTTGTTTTTTTAATTTTTTTCTTTTCTGTGTAGCTTTTTCTTTTTTCAATTTTTTTTTTAAAGATTATATTTATTTATCTGACAGAGAGACAGCCAGTGAGAGAGGGAACACAAACTGGGGGAGTGGGGAGAGGAAGAAGCAGGCTCACAGCAGAGGAGCCTGATGTGGGGCTTGATCCCATAACGCCGGGATCACGCCCTGAGCCGAAGGCAGACGCTTAACCGCTGTGCCACCCAGGCACCCCTCTTTTTTCAATTTGAGACTAATGCATCCATCTGTAATCTCCATTTGAATGTTCCACAAATACTTCAGATTCCTTGTCTAAAACCAAAACTCCAAACCTTTTTTCGCTCTGTTTCCTTTATCAATAAATGATCCCATCATTCAGTCAGATGCCCAGGCAGAAACTTAGCATCATTCTTTACTCCTCCTTCCTCTTCCTTAGCCTCCAGAGCCACTCAGTTACCAATAATCCAGATATTTCTCAACTCCAGATCATATCTCTACTCCTACAGTCCTAGATATATAGCCACCATCATTTCTTGACAGAATTAAACTACCACAGCTTCTGACTCTGTACACTTAGTCTTCCTTACAGTTAGAAATCCATAATACAATCGGAGCAATCTTTCTAAGTATGAATTTGATTATGTTGCTCCTGCTTTTTTACTTAAGTGCTGCCAGTGTTGCTTTCAGGATTAAATCAAAACAAAGCTTTTAGTTGGTTTGGTTTTGTTTTTAAAATTTATTTTAGAGGGGGGAAGGGCAGAGGGAGAGGTAGAATTCAAGCCAACACTGAACTGAGAACGGAGCCTGATGTGGGGCTTGATCTCACAATCTGAGATCATGAACTGAGCCAAAATTAAGAGTTGGACACTTAGCCGACTAAGCCACCCAGGCACCCCAAAGCTCTTAGTTTTTTAAACATTATCAGATGCAGTGTTCAAGTTGTGCTGTATACAAATATTATAGCTAATAGGGTGCCATTCACATTGTATACATTTTTGTTATTTTGAAATTTTTTACATTTTATTTTGACTCTAAAATTAGTTATATGTCTTTTTATTAAATGGAATCATACAATATGTGATACTTTGTGACTGGTTTTTACATATACTGTTTTCAAGATTCATCCATGTTGTAGCCTATAACTTCACTTGTTTTTATCATCAAGTAATACTCCATTGTATGGATAACACCAACATTTTGTATTTATCCATCAGTAATGGACATTTGAATGATTTCTACTTTTTTGTGTATTATGAATGATGTTGCTATGAAGACTTTGTACAAATCTGTGTGGACCTACGTTTTCATTCTGGTGTTGGTGGGTCGTATGGTAACTCTTTAAGAAATTGCCAGGCTCTTTTCCAGGGCACCTGTACCATTCCTCGTCTGCACTAGCACCTTAGGAAGGTTTCGCTTTTTCCACATCTTCGCCAACACTTGTCATTGTATATTCTTTTATTATAGCCAGCATAGTAGGTGTGAAGTGGTATGTGGTGGTTTCGGTTTGTATTTCTTTGATGACAGATGATGGGCAGCTTTTCATATGCTTATTGGGCATTTGTATAGACATTAATTTTTTAACAATTTTTTAAAGATTTTATTTATTTATTATATATTTAGAGGGAGCGCACACACGGGGGAGGGGCAGAGGGAGAAGCCAACTCCCCACTTAAGAGGGAGCCGAATTCGGGGCTTAGTCCTAGGACCCTGAGATCATGACCTGAGCCGAGGACAGACGCTTAACTGACTGAGCCACCCAGTCACCCCTCTTTTTAACAATTCTAAGATAAAATTGCAATCTATTTCTCCCCAGATGATGGAAACAAAATCAAAAAATTTGTCAGCATCAGAAAACAGAAAAAGGAATGCTGTTAGAGAAGAAAGTGAAAGAAAATTACATGGACCACTGAATATTCTTTTAGAAAAAAAAGAGGGAATACCAGAAAAAAAGGAAAAGACTTCAGAGCTACAGGTTTTGGCAGAATATAGCACAGATACATCATTGATCAAACAGGATGTGAATTTATCTTCTGTGTTAACCATAGCTGATAAATTTCAAGAGCCACTGGAAGAGAAAAAATCAGAAGACTGCATTATATCAGTTGTACTTTCTACAGACCCAGGTACATGGCCCCGAATTTTGAATACTAAACAACGGGACATTCTTGTTGAAAATGATCCACCTCAAGTAAGAAATTTTAACTTTCCAAAAGACAATACAGGAAGGAAATTTTCAGAAACTTACTACACACGAATTCTTCCAAATGGTGATAAAACCACTAGATCCTGGTTACTTTATTCGACTTCAAAAGATTCTGTGTTTTGTTTATATTGTAAACTCTTTGGGGAAGGAAAAAATCAACTGAAGAATGAGAATGGGTGCAAAGATTGGCAGCATTTATCACATATTCTTAGCAAACATGAGGAAAGTGAAATGCATATCAACAATAGTGTTAAGTATTCAAAATTAAAATCTGATTTGAAAAAAAATAAAACTGTGGAAGCTGCAGAACATGGATTACATGAGAATGAGAAAAATGATGGTGTGCTGTTGTTGTACACATAATATACCTGATGTGGTTCTTGACATAACAGGGTCTAAAATTTATTCGAAAAGATCTGTACCCTAATGGTCAGTACCATTTTTGTTGGGAGGCTCCTATAACTTCAACAGTTTGCAGTAAGTATAATAGCAAATAAGTAGTAAAAAATGTTTCTGTTCCAAATTCTAAAGCTAATTGGATTCAGTAGTTAATTACTGCAGATTTCAATAAAGGCAATTGTTATTTTTCATTCTGTCAATTCACACCTTTTAAAATTGGCATTTGAGGGATAACATTTAATGTGTTTGGTTAATTGTTTTGATTACTTTGAAAGAAGGAGAAAAAGGCTTCAATTTATCAATACTAGTTTGAACGGGATACTGTATGACTGTTCTCATCATTATTAAAGTTAAAAACATTTCAGAAACAGTTTGAGAGTAGAATGGAATCTGAAACTGCAGCTTTTGCTATTAAACCAAATACCTGTGATTTATTTCTTTTGGGCAAAACATTTTTTATTTGAGCAAAACAGCATTATTTGTTATGTTATATTAAGGTGATTAATTTGCATTTTATTGGTCTTAATTTATAAATGTTTTCACTTTTATTGCTGTGTGAGAACTGTAAGAATAAAGAATGTATACCTATTTTTATGTTCATACAAATATAAGAAATATTAAAAATATATGAAGTCAATCTTTAGGTATTGTGGCAATTTTTTTTTCCTCTGAAGGAGACTACATGCTTCAATTTGAGAAGTACACTGATGAAAATTAAGAATCTTTTTTCAAATGACCACTATTACCATCTCTGTATTTAGTTATTCTCCCTTTGTATCTGATTTCAGATACTACCCTTATCATATATTAAATTCTTATATACACTTGGGTTTTGTCTCAAAGCTGTGGAACAAAATGGCATATGAGCAGTGACTAGAGCAGAACAAAGTGCATTCTGTTTGGTGGGGTGACACTAGGAGTACTTGTAGACTCTGTGATGCCAGTGCATAAAATTATTTTTAGAATACCTAGGAAAATCATTCTCATTTATTTATAATCATTTTGGTTTTTGGCACTGGACCGTTTCAGTCTTTCAGAGTTGGATTTGAATGAAGCTTAATCCAGTTTACTCTTGGAGGCCGAAGAGGATACTCTAGAGAATATAACACAGGTTTTGAAGTTCCTTTCCAGATGATTAATGGGCCCATTATTTCACCAAAACTTAACAGTTAATTGAATGACATTATATTAGACACTTGGTATTTGTGGTATCTGAGTAAACTAATGCAATCAGCCAGTGGCTATGCCTTCAGCTCGGGTCATGATCCCAGGGTCCTGGGGAATCCAGTTCCCCATATCAGGCTCTTTGCTCAGTGGGGAACCTGCTTCTCTC
The DNA here is from genome assembly GCF_002007445.2 of Ailuropoda melanoleuca. Taxonomy (NCBI): domain Eukaryota; kingdom Metazoa; phylum Chordata; class Mammalia; order Carnivora; family Ursidae; genus Ailuropoda; species Ailuropoda melanoleuca. The sequence goes on along the minus strand of NC_048224.1, from coordinate 61,650,271 downwards.
TCTGCCTGCTGCTCCCCCACTTCTACACACGTGCATGCTCTCTCTCTGACAAATTAATAAAATCTTTAAAAAATTCTGGGGTACCTGAGTGGCTCAGTTGGGCATCTGCCTTCAGCTCGGGTCATGATCCCTGGGTCCTGGGATTGAGCCCCAGATCGGGCTCCCTGCTCAGCTGGGATCCTGCTTCTCCGTCTCCCTCTGCCGCCGCCTTTCTCTGCCTGCCTTTCCACCTGCTTGTGTGCCTGCACACACTTTCTCTGTCAAATAAGTAAAATCTTTTAAAAAACGAAATTCTTTCATTTCTTCAACACACTGCACACCTATAAGGCACCATAAGCTCTTCATGTAGTAATGAACTAAATGTGAAAAATTCAAAAGATGTAGATGGTGGGTTTATCCGTGTTCCCTGTCAATTTCATTAAACTTTTGGCATGTGAAATTTTTCATAATGAAATGTTGAGGGAAAAATCAACTAAATTCAGAACATAGTAAGAGTAAATATCTCTAGGCGCACCTGGGTGGCTCAGTCGTTAAGTGTCTGCCTTCAGCTCAGTTTATGATTCTGGAGTCCTGGGATCAAGCCCCGCAACAGGCTCCCTGCTTGGCGGGAAGTCTGCTTCTCCCTCTCCCACTCCCCTTGCTTGTGTTGCCTCTCTCTCTTTGTCTCTCTGTCAAATAAATACAATCTTTAAAAAAAAATCTCTAGTCATGGGGAATAATTTTTTTTCCATTATCAAGTTTTTTTAAATTGTAAAATTACTATGTTCTTACTGTAGAAGGAAGGAAGAAAACAGTTCAAGTCTTGTTTATCATCTACTTACCCTGCTGAAGGACTTGTCATCAGTGATCTGGACTGTACCAGGGTTTGTTTTCGCCTTTTTAATTTCATTGAGAAAAGGCATTAGGAAACATCTACCACTAATTTGAAACATTAGGAAGGACAACTCAGAATAACAGTCCTTAAGAAATGTCAATTTATTGGTTTTCTCATTTCACAGAGGACAAGTGAAATTCTTTCATAAATTTTGTATATGTACAAGGTACAATTTGCTACATAGGTTGTTATAAGTGAGTAAGTGAAGTAAAGAGCTCAAGTTCTGTAGAAAGAATAATGCTTTATCATTTTAGATCATGTCACTTTATTTCAAAGCTTTGAAGTTCCCCATTGCTTTTAGTTTAAAACTCCCAACTCCTTGGCACATCATAAATAAGTAGCTGCAATCATGAGTGCAGAAAATAGGGAAAGAGGTTGTAGACAAAGACAACATGAAGTACAAAATTGTAGAAGTGAATAGTGCTCTATAATTTTGAATTATAAAGTGTGACCATGTTAGGATGAAATTAAGAATTTGAGAATTTAGGGGTGCCTGGGTGGCTCAACAGGTGAACATCTTCCTTTGGCTTGAGTCATGATCCAAGGTCCTAGGGTCAAGCCCCCACAGCAGGCTCCCTGCTCAGTGGGGAGCCTGCTTCTCCCTTTCCCTCCACCCCTCCCCTGCTCATGCTTGCTCTCTTGAATACATAAATAAAATCTTTTTAAAAAAATAAAGAATCTGAGAATTTAACTACAGCTGAAAGAAAAATCTAAGGCAATTACCCAAGTCTTTGTTTTTGACAAAGTTAGTTTAGGAAAATTGTGTAATATTGAGGACGAGGTTTTCAGAAGCTTGTGATTTTTTTTAAGGCAACAGTGATTTTAAATGTAGAGAGTAGATGATTATGAACTAATGTTCTGGAAGTCAAATCTAGAATGAGGAGTAGTTAATCCAGTTTACTTCTACAGATAAATAAAGCAAGAGAAACCTAAAACCTGGGAAATAAGACTAACACCTCACACATATGGATGTTTAAAAAGACTTTTGTGGCTGGCGCAGTTGATAGAAATGTAACTCTTGATCTCAGGATTGTGAGTTCAAGCCCCATGTTTTAAGCTGACTTAGAAGAAAAAACTTTCATAAGTCATATGCTTATAAATTAATTTAAAAAATCTAATAAACCCCTAGTAAAATTGATCAAGGGATTTAAAAAAGCAAAAATAACCAATAACAAGAATCGCTGGAGGGGTGCCTGGCTGGCTCAGTCAGTAGGGTGTGTGACTCTTGATCTCAGGGTGGTGATTTGAGCCCCGTTTTGGATGTGTAGATTACTTTAGGGGCGCCTGGGTGGCGCAGTCATTGAGCGTCTGCCCTTGGCTCAGGGCGTGATCCCGGCGATCTGGGATTGAGCCCCACATCAGGCTCCTCCGCTATGAGCCTGCTTCTTCCTCTCCCACTCCCCCTGCTTGTGTTCTCTCTCTTGCTGGCTGTCTCTGTCAAATAAATAAATAAAATCTTTAAAAAAAAATCACTGGAGATCCTATGGACATTAAAAACAAAAGGTTATGAACAACTTAGGTCAAAGAATTTGACAAATTTGTTGTAGTACACAATCCTTTGAAAAACACAATTTACCAAATCTGTCCCAAGAGGGGCACCTGGGTGGCTCAGTCAGCCGAGTGTCCAACTCTTAATCTTGACTTCTTGATTTCAGGGTCATGAGTTCAAGCCCTGTGTTGGGCTCCACAAGTGGAGCCTACTTTAAAAAAAAAAAATCTGTCCCAAGAAAAAATAGAAAATCTCAATAGCCCTGTCTCTATTAAAGAAATTGACTCTTAAATTACAAGCTTTTCCACAAAGAAAACTATAGGCTCAGATTCTTTTTCGGGTGAAATCTTCCTTAAGGAAGAAATAATACCGATCTTAAAAATACACAGTCCCAGAGAATAGAAAGAAAGGGTATTTCCCAACTTGTTTTATAAGGCCAGAAATACCCTGATAACAAAACCTGACAAGAATAATACAAGAAAAGAAAATTATAGGCCATCTCTTTTACACTACAGTCCTAACCAAAATATGAGAAATTGATTCCAGTAATAAAAGGGATGATACATCATAACTAAGTAGGATTATTTCAGAAATAAAAGGCTAGTTTAACACTTGAAATCGATACAATTTGCCACACAGTAAAAGGAAAACAATACAAGCCATCTCGATAGAAAAAAGCACTTGATAAAACTCAACAGCCATTCATAATAAAAATTCAGCAAACTAAGAATAGAGGGAAACATTAGGAAAAGAGGAACCTCAAAAAAAAAAACCCTACAATTAACATCATAATAGTGAAATAACACTTTTCTCTCTGAGTTCAGGACAAGACAAAAATGTACACTATTACCACTTCTTTTTTTGTATATTTTTTTATTATGTTAGTCACCATACAGTACATCCCTGGTTTCTGATGTAAAGTTCGATGATTCATTAGTTGCGTATAACACCCAGTGCACCATGCAATACGTGCCCTCCTTACTACCCATCACCAGTCTATCCCATTCCCCCACCCCCCTCCCCTCTGAAGCCCTCAGTTTGTTTCTCATAGTCCATAGTCTCTCATGCTTCATTCCCCCTTCTGATTACCCCCCCTTTCTTTATCCCTTTCTTCTCCTTAAGATTTGACACCAGAAAACTTCTCTCAATGTTGCTTGACGTTCTAGTCAGTTTAATAAGGCAAGGTAAATAAAGGTATAAAGATTGGAAAGGATGAATAAAACACATTTGCATTTGACATGCTTATCTATGGAGAAAAACTAAAAGAATCTATGGCAAACTGTTAGAATTAATATGAGAATTTAATAAGGAAATTAGTTGCAATGCCAAGATATTTTTAAAATTGTATTTCTGGGGTGCTGGCCAGCTCAGTCAGTGGAGCATGTGACTCTTGATCTCAGCGTTGTGAGTTCAAGCCCCACACTGTGTGCAGAGCTTACTTGAAAAAAAATTAAAAATTTTAAAAATTAATTGTAGTCCTATATATTAACAATAAACAATTAGAAAATAAACTAAGTGCTGTTTACAATAGCATCAAAAATTGAAATATATGGAAATAATATAGTAAAATAGATGCATAAACTCCTCCACACATTAGCCTATAAAACATTGAAGAAAACATGAATAACCATTTTCCTAGATTGGAAGATTTGATATTAACATAAAATACGTCAGTTCTCCCAATGCTAATCTAGATTCATTACCATCCCAGTCAAAATCTCAGTCTTGTGTGTGTTTGGTGGAAATTGATTCTAATGTTTATAGGAAATATAAAGTCTTAGAATAATAGCCAAGATAGTGGTGTCCAGATGGCTTGGTCAGTAGAGCATGTGACTCTTGATCTCATGGTTGTTAAGTTCGAGCCCCACATTGGGTGTGGAGATTACTTACAAATAAAATCTCAAAAAAGTGGCCAAAACATTCCTGAAACAGTAAATTTGTGGAGGATCTACCTACCCTGCCCTATCAATATATATTATAAAACTAGTGAAGTCTGATTTTGTGGAAAGGATAGCAAATAGATCCGTTAAGTAGAGTAGAAAAGAGAGCCCAGAAACCAAACTACACACGTATAAACATCTGGTTTACCTTTACAGTAAAGGTATTACTGCAATTCAGTGAAGAAAGGATGATTCATGGTTTTGTCAATAAATAATGCTAGATAAATTGGATAGCCATATGAAAAAGTAAACCTTGACTCGTCTATCCACACCATGCACAAAAATGTATTTGAGATCGACCACAGACTTAAATACGAAAAGTAAAACAATAAAACTTCCATAAGAAAACACAGGAAAATATTTACGCGACCTTGAAAGACACAAGTTTTTAAAAAGATTTTATTTGAGAGAGAAGACAGAACGCATCAGGGGAGGGGCAGAGGGAGAAGCAGAGCACAGCAAGGAGCCTAATGCGGGACTCAATCCTAGGCCCCTGGGGTCATGACCTAAGGCGAAGGCAGACCTTTAACCAACTGAGCCACCCAGGTGCCCAAGATACAAATTTCTTAAATAGGACTCAAAATGCAGTAAGCATAAAAATTAAAAACAGGGATGCCTGGGTGGCTCAGTTAGTTAAGCATCTGCCTTTGGCTCAGGTCATGATCCCAAGATCCTGGGATAGAGTCCCACATCGTGCTCTCTGCTCAGCAGGGAGCCTGCTTCTCCCTCTCCCTCTGCCTGCTGCTGCCCCTGCTTATGCTCTATCTCTGTATCAAATGGATAAATAAAATCTTTGGAAAAAAAATTAAAAACAGACTGGCAAATTGGTCTTCATTCAGAACTAAGAACGAAGAGATGGCAGCATCAGTGGCAGCATAGTTTTTAGATTATCCCTAATCGCCAATAAAAACAAAGCAAATAGCAAAACCAAAACCCATTTAAAAAAAATTTTTTTTACTACAATAAATGACAGGGTGTCCTCACAAACTGGTATCAGCCCTCTGAGGAAAAGCAAAGCAAGGGGCATTCAATGGATCTGAAAACAGAAGAACTGCAAGAGAGCCAACAAGTATTCACTGGAAGATACAGCTTGCCAATCCAAGAACTGACACTGGAAGGGGTTTTCCTAATTCGGTAACTGATGAGTGTAAGGAGCCCATAGGAGACCCTACACATCCGGAAACTGAACTGTCAGGGGTCCCTTCAGGGCAAGGGACACACAGAGAAGTCAAAATTAAGCAGGTCAGGAACAATAGAGACCAAGCAGAGAGAGGTCTGGATTAAAGTGTAAAATGGGAACAGAATCAGGTAATCTCAGAAAGCAGGTTGACATAGTTTTTTAACACTACACAAAGACAACAGATGAAAGCTCTCTGAAGTACAAAAGCTACCTGAACTACACTTCCTAATAATTCCAGAAAACTAAATTCAACCTACAAAAAAGCAACAAAATATCAAGGCCAAACCCCAACAAAATTATTATAAGAAAAAGGAGAATAAGAAACAGAAATCTAAAGAGGTAATAAAAATATGCTAGAAAGACATGCTCAGAAAACATCAAAACTGCAACATATTACTTAAAAACAAGATTCAAAAAGGAAAAAAAGTCAAGAAAACGATTCCCAATTTGACAGAACCTTAATCAGAAAAACTCAGAAATGAAGGCACATATGTCAAGAAAAAATTAGAAATAAAAATGTCAGAAATAAAGACTAAGATAGAAGGAACATGAGAATGAATAAATACAACATATAGTGCCTTAAAAGAAAAAGTGAAATGGAGGACTTTTAAAAATTTATTTATTTAATTATTTTTGATTTTCTAAAAAAGACTTTATTTCTTTGAGAGAGAGAAACTGTGAATAGGGGGAGGAACAGAGGGAAAAGGACCAGCAGACTTCATGCTGAGCACAGAGCCTGACTCAGGGCTCGATCCTATGACCCTGAGACCACAGCCTGAGCTGAAATCAAGAGTTGGATGCTTAACAGACTGAGCCACCCAGGTGCCCCTATTGATTTTATTTTTAATTAAGCTCTACACCATTAGACTTGAACTCACGACCCTGAGATCAAGAGTTGCATGCTCTACTGACTGAGCTAGCCAGGGGCCCCTAAATGGGGGACATTTTTAAGAAAAAAAAAGAAATGGAGATCACACCCAGTGGGCCATCAACCCTATGCCCATGGCTCATGAAGATAAAGATCTAGAACTTAGCGCACATTTTCCCACCCATGGGGCCATGGTAGACCCATGGAGATACCCGGGGTATAGCTGCTATGAGAAACTACTTGAATACTGGAAGTAGATGTGTTGAAGCAGAATACTGATTTGTCCACAGGCTTCATATCCACTGATTCCTCGTGATGGAGTGGGGGTTGCACACTCTTGCAAAAGTGTTGAACCTTCAGATTTTAGGAACTAGTGGATCTTTGATATATATCAAAGAACATTCTGTTGTGGATCCAGTGGTAAAGAAAATGGAATTTTGTGCCGCTTACATCACATTCACAAATTTAATGTCAGTTAATGCAAGGTTGGTAGATGCTCCTCGTCCAGAGAATCCTGGAATGACCGTGCTGATGCAAGAAGCTATCGCCACTGTGAAAGGAATTAGCCGAGGGAGGCATATGGGAAGTTTAAAGACAAACACTATGTCATCTGATCCAAAGAATGGTCAAGGTGCCTTGGAAGCGGTGATCAGCAGACTTCCTGCAGAGTGGGTGGGCCTGTGAGAGTCTGTGGAACACAGTGCATATTCAGAGGGCCAAGAACACGGAAAACACAGAACTTAAGAAGCACCGTCTACCAGATGAAAAAATGTTCAAAATCATTAGCCATCAGGGAAATTCAAATCAAAACCACACTGAGATACCACCTTACGCCAGTTAGAATGGCAAAAATACACAAGGCAAGAAACAACTGTTGGAGAGGATGTGGAGAAAGGGGATCCCTCCTACATTGTTGGTGGGAATGCAAGTTGGTACAGCCACTCTGGAAAACAGTGTGCAGGTCCCTTAAAAAGTTAAAAATTGAGCTACCCTATGACACAGCCATCGCACTACTGGGTATTTACCCCAAAGATACACGTAGTGAAGAGAAGGGCCATATGCACCCCAATGTTCATAGCAGCATTGTCCACAATAGCTAAATCATGGAAGGCCGAGATGCCCTTCAACAGATGACTGGATTAAGAAGCTGTGGTCCATATATACAATGGAATATTACTCAGCTATCAGAAAGAACGAATTCTCAACATTTGCTGCAACATGGACGGCACTGGAGGAGATAATGCTAAGTGAAATAAGTCAAGCAGAGAAAGACAATTATCATATGATTTCTCTCATCTATGGAACATAAGAACTAGGATGATCGGTAGGGGAAGAAAGGGATAAGAAAAGGGGGGTAATCAGAAGGGGGAATGAAACATGAGAGACTATGGACTATGAGAAACAAACTGAAGACTTCAGAGGGGAGGGGGGTGGGGGAATGGGATAGACTGGTGATGGGTAGTAAGGAGGGCACGTATTGCATGGTGCACTGGGTGTTATACGCAACTAATGAAGCATCGAACTTTACATCGGAATCCGGGGATGTACTGTATGGTGACTAACATAATATAATAAAAAATCATTAAAAAAAAAAAAAGCACCGTCTACATTTTGTTTGTCAGGAAAAAAAAACACCAACAACAAAACAAAACATGCTTGCGGAGAAATTGAGTTTATTTGGGAAAGGAATACTAGAACAAAGATGAATTTGTTGTATCTTGACCTTTTTTCTGGTAGGAAGAACTCATTCAAAAAAACATCTTTTCTTTACTAAACAATAAGTGAGGTTGTATCTTTGATATTCCTTCCTCAAAGCTCAAAATATTAAAGTGAAAACGTTATTTTCTTTGACTCTATAATCTCAGAACTTTCAAATAAGTTTCTTCTGGGTTATCATTCTTAATTTGCTGCTACTAGAGACAAATATTTCCTATAGCTTTCTCAGAAAAACAATTGTTGCTTTCAGAGATTTGGAGAAGTGTTGTTTTTTTTAAGATTTTATTTATTTGACAGAGAGAGAGAGAGAGACAGCCAGTGAGAGAGGGAACACTAGCAGGGGGAGTGGGAGAGGAAGAAGCAGGCTCCCAGCGGGGGAGCCCAACATGGGGCTCGCTCCCACAACGCTGGGATCACACCCTGAGCTGAAGGCAGACACTTGAAGACTGAGCCACCCAGGCGCCCCCTGGAGAAGTGTTCTTAAACTTTAGGGAACCTAAGAAAGACCAGGGAGCTTGTTTAAACTGCAGACGTCTGAGTGTGGCTTTGGGGCCTGTACTTTTACCATTCTGTAGAGGATTTAGGTGCAGGCTGTCACTAGATCACACTTTAAGAAATACTGGGCCAGGGGAACTGATTTCTTGCAACTGAATTTGGCATATGTCTGCTTCCTCTTTTCTGTTTTTGCTGCTGCTTGTGACAACAAAATGCTACCTGCCACTGCTGAATTTTTCTGTTCTACAAATGCCATAGCCATTTTTCATGCACACCTAATTTATATACTGGGTTTTATTACCTTCCACTCTCTGTAGGCCTTAAATTTAATTGAGGAGATGGGTTGTTGTTTTTTTTTAATTTGAGAGAGAGAGAGAATGAGCAGGGGAGAAGAGGGAGAGGAAGAAGCAGGCTCCTCACTGAGCAGGAAGCCTGACATTGGGCTCAATCCCAGGACCCTGAGATAATGACTTCAGCTGAAGGCAGATGCTTAATGGACTGAACAACCCAGGCGCCCCAGGAGATAGATTTTTAATTATATATGTATAACAAGTAACACAACCTACCCCTATTTCATTTTAGTTTCTAAATATGAAGTGGAATATATTTTTTCCTAATTTATGTTGTAACCAAACCAAGCAGTATAGTTGTTTCAAAGGAGATCATGTGTTTTGTGGTTTTCAATGCACAAGTCTTTTGTACCATTGATTAAGTGAACTCATGTATTTTATAATTTTTGATGCTGGGATTGTCTTTAAAAGCAAATCTTCATTTTTAAAAATGTTTTTAAAGATTTTATTTATTTGTCAGAAAGAGAGCACGCACAAGCAGGGGGAGTTGCAGGCAGAGGGAGAAGCAGGCTCCCCGCTGAGCAGGGAGCCCCATGAGCAGCTCCATTGAGGACCCTGGGATCATGACCTGAGCTGAAGGCATATGCTCAACTGACTGAGCCACGCAGGCGTCCCTAAAAACAAATGTTTATTGAGTGCCAATATGCCAATGCCCTGAGCCAAACATTTTCATAATCTTTTTTTTTTTTTAAAGATTTTATTTATTTATTTGACAGAGATAGAGACAGCCAGCGAGAGAGGGAACACAAGCAGGGGGAGTGGGAGAGGAAGAAGCAGGCTCATAGCAGAGGAGCCTGATGTGGGGCTCGATCCCATAACGCCGGGATCACGCCCTGAGCCGAAGGCAGACGTTTAACCGCTGTGCCACCCAGGCGCCCCCATTTTCATAATCTTGACTCAAAGTCCTAAAGCTAATAGGGTTGACTCACTTCACCTGTCTACCAGTTTATCCTTCAGTCTAAGATGCCTCAGCTGCCTCTGTTCTAATTTTAATCCTAATTAAAATATTCAATATACACAGCTGACACTCTGGTGCTTTGCTTGATTTCTTGGCTCTCTCCTATAATGCATATCTCTTCTCATTCCATCTTCCCCCTGACAAGACAATCAGAGATCAAATCCTACAGATTTTTCCTCCCTTTCTTCTTGAAATAAGCCTTTCTTCTACATTCCCACTATTGGTTTGGTCCGAGGCTAATTATATTTTTCTTACTCTTTTGCCTTAATTTCCTATACAAGTTCTATCTCCCTGGTATGTGTGTCTCTCCACTACAGTCCATCCTTCACTCTACCACCTAAAAAAAACAAAGGCAGCCTTGGCCAGTCTTCTGACTCAATACTTCTATTAGCTCCTGTATTAGTCTGCTAGACCTGCTATAACAAAGTTCCACAGTCTGGGTGCCCTAAACAGCAGCAATTTAATTCCTCACAGTGATGGAGGGCACAAGTCCAAGATCAAGGTGTCAGCACTGTTGTTTTCTCCCGAGGTCTGTCACCATGGCTTGCATATAACAGTCTTCTTCCTTTGTCTTCACAGTCTTTCCCTGTGTATATGTGTCCTAACCTTTTCTTATAAGGATAGTCATATCAGATTAGGATCCTCCCTAATGACTTCATTTAAACTTAATTACCTCTTTATTTTTTATTATTTTTTTAAGATTTTATTTATTTAGGGGCGCCTGGGTGGCTCAGTCGTTAAGCGTCTGCCTTCAGCTCAGGGAGTGATCCCGGTGTTATGGGATCGAGCCCCACATCAGGCTCCTCCGCTGGGAGCCTGCTTCTTCCTCTCCCATTCCCCCTGCTTGTGTTCCCTCTCTCGCTGGCTGTCTCTGTCAAATAAATAAATAAAATCTTTTTAAAAAAACAGCCCAATTAATTATGAAGAGATTGAGTCAGTGATAAACAACCTTCCAAATAACAAAACTCCAGGCCCGGACGGTTTTCCCGGGGAATTCTACCAAACATTCAAAGAAGAAATCATACCTATTCTCCTAAAGCTATTTCAAAAAATAGAAACAGAAGGAAAGCTACCAAACTCATTCTATGAGGCTAATATTACCTTGATCCCCAAACCAGGCAAAGACCCCCTCAAAAAGGAGAATTACAGACCGATTTCTCTAATGAATATGGATGCCAAAATCCTCAACAAGATCCTTGCTAATAGAATCCAACAGTACATTAAAAGGATTATCCATCATGACCAAGTGGGATTCATACCTGGGATGCAAGCATGGTTCAACACTCGCAAATCAATCAATGTGATACATCATATCAACAAGAAAAGACTCAAGAACCATATGATCCTCTCAATTGATGCAGAAAAAGCATTTGACAAAATACAGCATCCTTTCCTGATTAAAACCCTTCAGAGTGTAGGAATAGAGGGTACATTTCTCAATCTCATAAAAGCCATCTATGAAAAGCCTACTGCAAGCATTATTCTCAATGGGGAAAAGCTGGAAGCCTTTCCCTTAAGATCAGGAACACGACAAGGATGCCCACTCTCGCCACTATTATTCAACATAGTACTAGAAGTCCTTGCAACAGCAATCAGACAACAAAAAGGGATCAAAGGTATCCAAATCGGCAAAAAAGAAGCATTTCTTTTTTTTTTAAAGATTTTTATTTATTTATTTGACAGAGAGACAGAGAGACAGCCAGTGAGAGAAGGAACACAAGCAGGGGGAGTGGGAGAGGAAGAAGCAGGCTCCCAGCAGAGGAGCCTGATGTGGGGCTCGANGCTCGATCCCAGAACGCTGGGATCACGCCCTGAGCCGAAGGCAGACGCTTAACGACTGCGCCACCCAGGTGCACCTATATTGCATTTCTTGAACTGAATAATCCAATGTGATCTGTTTGTATTCTTCCTCTAAATATCTTCATTAAGGGTCACCTAGGTGGCTCAGTCGGTTAAGCGTCTGCCTTTGGCTCAGGTCATGATTCCAGGGCCCTGGGATTGAGCCCCACATTGGGCTCCCTGCTCAGCGGGGAGCCTGCTTCTCCCTCTGCCTGCTGCTCCCCCTGCTTGTGCGCTCTCTGTCAAATGGATAAATAAAACCTAAAAAAAAAAAAAAAAGTGATGAGAGTGGGCATCCTTCTCTTATTCCTGATCTTAGAGGAAATGCTTTCACCTTTTCTCTGTTGAGTATGAGGTCAGCTTGGCTTTATCATATATGGCCTCATTTTTTTTTAAGGTTCTATTTATTTATTTGAGAGAGAGAACATGAGTGGGGGAGGAACAGAGGGAGAAGCAGACTCCCTGCTGAGTGAGGAGCCTGATGTGGGGCTTAATCTCAGGGCCCTGAGATCATGACCTGAGCCAAAGGCAGATGCTTAACTGACTGAGCCACCCAGGTGCCTCTCAGATATGGCCTCTATTATGTTGAAGTATGTTCCCTCTATATTCACTTTGTTGAGAATTTTTATCATAAATGGATGTTGAATTTTGTCAAATGCTTTTCTTGCACCTACTAAGATGATCATATGATTTTTTTTTAAGATTTTATTTATTTATTTGACAGAGATAGAGACAGCCAGCGAGAGAGGGAACACAAGCAGGGGGAGTGGGAGAGGAAGAAGCAGGCTCCTAGCGGAGGAGCCTGATGTGGGGCTTGATCCCAGAACGCCGGGATCACGCCCTGAGCCGAAGGCAGACGCTTAACAACTGCGCCACCCAGGCGCCCTGATCATATGATTTTTTATACTTCATTTTGTTTATGTAGTGAATAACATTGACTGATTTTCTGATATTGACCCATCTTTTCATCCCTGGATTAAATTCCACTTGATCATTGGGAATGATCCTTTTCATGTAGTGTTGAATTTGGTTTACTAGTATTTTAGCATGTATTGTTGAGGATTTTTACATTTGTGTTCATCAGAGATATTGGCCTGTAATTTTCTTTTTTGTAGTGTCTTTGTCTGGTTTTGGTATCAGAGTAATGCTTGTCTTGTAGAGTGAATTCAGAGGCATTCCTTCCTCTTCAATTTTTTGGAATACTTTGAGAAGGATAGATACCAACTCTTCTTTCAATGTTTGATAGAATTCACCTATGAAGCCATTTGGCCCTGGACTTTTGTTTGTTGGGATTTTTGTTTATTACTGATTCAATTTCACTAGTAGTAATCAGTCTGTTCAGATTTTGTATTTCTTCCTGATTCTGTCTTGGAAGATTGTATGTTTTAGATATTAGTCTATTTTTTCTAGATTGTCCAATTTGTTGGCATATAATCTTTTTGTAGTTGTCTCCTATAATCCTTTGTATTTATGTGGTACTGGTTGTAACTCCTCCTCTTTCATGTCCAATTATATTTATTTGGGCCCTTTATCTTTTTCTCTTGATGAGTTTGGCTAAAGGTTTATCAGTTTTGTTTAGTTTTTCAAAGAACCAGTTCTTAATTTCTTTGATCTTTTCTATTTTTTACTTTTAGTCTTTATATGATTTATTTCCACTGTGATCTTCAGAATGTCCTTCCACCTACTTTAGGCTTTGTTTGTTCTTCTTTTTCTAGTTCCTGTAGGTGTAAGGATATATTATTTATTTGAGTTTCTCTTGTATCTTGAGGTAGACCTGTATTGCAATAAACTTTCCTCTTAAAAGTACTTTTGCTACATCCCAAAGATTTTTTGTTTTGCTGCATCCCATAGATTTTGAAATGTGTTTCCATTTTCCATTGCCTCCGTGTATTTTTTACTTGTTTGATTTCTTTGTTACTCCATTGGTCGTTTAGTAGCAAGTTGTTTAGCCTCCAAATGTTTGTGGCTTTTTTCCATTTTTTTCTAGTTTCATATCATTTTGGTAAGAAAAGATGTTTGAAATGATTTCAGTCTTCTTAAATTTATTGAGACTAGTTTTGTGATCAACATATGGTCTATGCTGGAGAAGGTTCCTTGTGCATGTCAAAAGAATGGTATTTATTGCTGGTTTGGGATGGAATGTTCTGTATATATCAAAGTCCATATGGCCTAATATTCAAAGACACTGTTTCCTTATTGATTTTCTGTCTGGCTGATCCATTGATGTAGGTGGGGTGATAAAGTCCCCTACTATTATTACATTACTGTTGATTTCTACTCTTATGTCGATTGATGCTTGTTTTATATATTTAGTGCTTTTATGTTGGATTTATAGAAAGTTACAATTGTTGTATTCTGTCATTGGATTGAATCCTTTATCATTCTGCAATGCTGTTCTTTGTCTCTTGTTACAGTCATTGGTTTTGTTTTTTTTGTTTTTTTTTTCTTTTTCAAATTTTTATTTAAATTCTAGTTAATTAACATATAGTGTAATATTGGTTTCAGGAGTAGAATTTAGTGATTCATCACTTACATATAACACCCAGTGCTAAACACAAGTGCCTTCCTTAATACCCCTCACCCATCTGGCCCGTCCCCTACCCACCTCCCCTCCATCAACCCTCAGTTTGTTCTCTATAGTTAAGAGTCTCTTATGGTGTGCTTCCCTCTCTCTTTTTTCCCCCCTTCCCCTATGCTCATCTGTTTCATTTCTTAAATTCCACATATGAGTGAAATCATATGGTATTTGTCTTTCTCTATCTTATTTTGCTTAGCATAATACACTCTAGCTCCATCTATGTCATTTCAAATGGCAAGAGTTCATTCATCTTGATGGCTGAGTGATATACCAATATCTATATGTATATATATAAAATATATACACACACATACATACATACATATATATACATATATATGCACCACATCTTCTTTATTCATTCATCAATCAATGGACATTTGGGCTCTTTCCATAATTTGGCTATTGTTGATAATGCTGCTATAAACATGTAAACGTCGGGGGGCATGTGCTCCTTTAAATTAGTTTTTTTGTATTCTTTGGATAAATACCTCATACTGCAATTGCTGGGTTATAGGGTAGTTCTACTTTCAACTTTTTGAGGCTCCTCCATACTGTTTTCCAAAGTGGCTGCACCAGTTTGTATTCCCACCAACCGTGCAAGAGGGTTCCCCTTTCCCCACATCCTCACCAACATCTATTGTTTCCTCTGTTGTTAATTTTAGCCATTCTGACAGATGTGAGGTGTTATGTCATCATGGTTTTGATTTGTATTTCCCTGATGATGAGTGATGTTGAGCCTCTTTTCATGTGTCTGTTGGCCATCTGGATGTCTCCTTTGAAAAAATGTCTATTCATATCTTCTGCCCATTTCTTAACTGGATTATTTGTTTTTTTAGTGTTGAGTTTGATACATTTTTTAGTAGATTTTGGATACTAACCCTTTATCAGATATGTTATTTGCAAATGTCTTCCATTCCATAGGCTGCCTTTTGATTTTGCTGATTTTTTTCCTTCTCAGTGCAGAAGATTTTTATCTTGATGAAGTCCCAATAGTTTATATTTGCTTTTGTTTCCCTTGCCTCTGGCAATGTGTCTATTGGGAAGTTGCTACAGCCGAAGTCAAAGAGGTTGCTGCCTGTGTTGTCCTCTAGAATTTTGATATATTCCTGTCTTACATTTAGGTCTTTCATCCATTTTGAATTTATTTTTGTGTATGGTGTAAGAAAGTGGTCCAGTTTCTTTCTTCTGATGTCCAGTTGTTGCTGTCCAATTTTTCTAACACCATTTGTTGAAGAGAAGGTCCTTTTTCCATTGGATATTCTTTCCTGCTTTGTCGAAGATTAGCTGACCATAGAGTTCAGGGTCCATTTCTGGGTTTTCTATTCTGTTCCATTGATCTATGTGTCTGTTTTTATGCCAGTACCATACTGTCTTGATGACTACACCTTTGTAATATAGCTTGAGGTCCAGAATTGTGATGCATCCAGCTTTGTTTTTCTTTTGCAAAACTGCTTTGGCTATTTGGGGTTTTTTGTGGTTCCATACACCTTTTAAAATTGTTTGTTTTGGTTCTGTGAAAAATGCTGTTGGTGTTTTGCTAAGGATTGCATTAAATGTATAGATTGCTTTGGGTAAGACAAACTTTAACAATGCTTGTTCAGCCAATCCATGAGTATGAAATGTTTTTCCATTTCTTTGTGTCCTTTTCAATTTCTTCCATAAGTTTTCTATAGTTTTCAGAATACAGGTCATTTACCTCTTTGGTTAGGTTTATTCCAAGGTATCTTATGGTTTTTGATGCAATTATAAATGGAACTGATTCCTTGATTTCTTTTTCTGTGCCTTCATTATTGGTGTAGAGAAATGCAACAGATTTCTGTACATTGATTTTATATCCTGCAAATTTGCTGAATTCATCTATTAGTTCTAGCAAATTTTTGATGGAGCCTTTCAGGTTTTCTACACAGAGCATCATGTCTTCTGCAGATAGTGAAAGTTTGACTTCTTCCTTGCTGATTTGGATGCCTTTTATTTTGACTGCTGAGGCTACAACTTCCAGTACTATGTTAAATAACAGTGGTGAGAGTGGACATCCCTGTCTTGTTCCTGACAGTAAAAGAAAAACTCTCAGTTTTTCCCCATTGAGGATATTAGCTGTGGGTCTTTCATATATGGCATTTATGATGTTGAGGTATGGTCTTTCTATCCCTACTTTGTTGAGGTTTTTTTTTTTTTTTTAAGATTTTATTTATTTGACAGAGAGAGACAGCCAGCAAGAGAGGGAACACAAGCAGGGGGAGTGGGAGAGGAAGAAGCAGGCTCCCAGCGGAGCAGGGACCCTAATGCAGGGCTAGATTCCAGGACCCTGGGATCACGCCCTGAGCTGACGGTAGGTGCCTAACGACTGAGCCACCCAGGCGCCCCTTTGTTGAGGGTTTTTATCAATAACAGATACTGTACTTTGTCAAATGCTTTTTCTGCACCTATTGAGAGGGTCATATGGTTCTTATCTTTTATTAATGTGGTGTATCATGTTGATCGATTTGCAGACATTAAACCACCCCTGCAGCCCAGGAATAAATCCCACATGATCATGGTGAATAATTCTTTTAATGTACTGTTGGATTCATTTTGCTAGTATCTTGTTGAGAATTTTTGCATCCATGTTTATCAGGGATATCGGCCTATAATTCTTTTTAGTGGGGTCACCATCTGGTTTTGGAATTAAGATAATGCAGGCCTCATAGAATGAGTTTGGAAGTTTTCATTCCATTTCTATTTTTTGGAACAGTTTGATAAGAATAGGTATTAACTCTTCTTTAAATGTCTAGTAGAATTCCCCTGGGAAGCCATCTGGGGCCTGGACTTTTTTTTGTTGAGATTTTTGATTATTGACTCAATTTCTTTTGCTGGTTATGGCTCTGTTCAGGATTTCTATTTCTTTCTGTTTCAGTTTTTGTAGTTTGCATGTTTCTAAGAATTTATCCATTTTGGGGCACCTGGGTGGCTGGCTCAGTTGTTTGGGCAGCAGGCTTTGGGTCAGGTCATGGTCCTGGAGTCACAGGATCGAATCATGCATTGGGCTACCTTCTCAGCGGGGAGTCTGCTTCTCTCTCTGACCCTCCCCCATCTCGTGCTCTCTCTCTCATACTCTCTCTCTCAAATAGATAAATAAAATAATTAAAAAAAAGAATTTATCCATTTCTTCCAAATTATCCAATTTGTTGGCATATAATTTTTCATAATATTTTCTTATAATTGTTTGTACTTCTGTGGTATTGGTTGTGATCTCTTCTCTTGCATTCATGATTTTATTTATTTTGTTTTCTTCTCTTTTCATTTTTATAAACCTAGCTAGGGCTTTATCAACTTATTAATTCTTTCAAAGAACCATCTCTTAGTTTCATTGATCTCTTCTGTATTTTTTGTTTGTTTCTATATCATTTATTTCTACTCTAATCTTTATTATTTCCCTTCTTCTCTTGGCTTTAGGATTTATTTTCTGTTTCTTTTCTCGCTCCTTAAGTGTAAGGTTAGGTTGTATATTTGAGACTTTTCTTGGTTCTTGAGGTAGGCTTGTATTGCTATATACTTCCCCCCATGACTACTTCTGCTGCATCCCAAAGGTTCTGGACTCTCATGTTTTCATTTTTATTTGCTTCCATGTTTTTTTTTAATTTCGTCTTTTTTTTTTAATGTTTTTTCATTATATTATGTCAGTCACCATACCGCACATCCCTGGTTTCCGACGCAAGGCTCGATGCTTCATTAGTTGCGTATAACACCCAGTGCGCCATGCAACACGTGCCCTCCTCACTACCCATCACCAGTCCATCCCATTCCCCCACCACCCTCCCCTCTGAAGCCCTCAGTCTGTTTCTCAGAGTCCATAGTCTCTCCTGCTTCATTCCCCCTTCTGATCACCCCCCCTTTCTTTATCCCCTTCCTCCCCTACCGATCTTCCTAGTTCTTATGCTCCATAGATGAGAGAAATCATATGATAATTGTCTTTCTCAGCTTGACTTATTTCACTTAGCATTATCTGCTCCAGTGCCGTCCATGTTGCAGCAAATGTTGAGAACTCGTTCTTTCTGAAAGCTGAGTAATATTCCATTGTATATATGGACCACAACTTCTTAATGCAGTCATCTGTTGAAGGGCATCTCGGTTCTTTCCACGATTTAGCTATTGTGGATAATGCTGCTATGAACACTGGGGTGCATATGGCCCTTCTCTTCACTATGTCCGTATCTTTTGGGTAAATACCCAGTAGTGCAATGGCTGGATCATAGGGTAGCTCAATTTTTAACTTTTTAAGGGACCTCCACACTGTTTTCCAGAATGGCTGTTCTAACTTGCATTCCCACCAACAATGTAGGAGGGATCCCCTTTCTCCACATGCTCTCCAGCAATTGTTGTTTATTGCCTTGTCAATTTTTGCCTTTCTAACTGGCGTAAGGTGGTATCTCAGTGTGGTTTTGATTTGAATTTCCCTGATGGCTAATGATTTTGAACATTTTTTTATGTGTCTGTTAGGCATTTGTATGTCATCATTGGAAAAGTGTCTGTTCATATCTTCTGCCCATTTTATGATTTATTTGTTTCTCGTGTATTGAGTTTGAAAAGTTCTTTGTAGATCTTGGATACCAGTCTTTTATCTGTAGCACCATTTGCAAATATATTCTCCCATTCCATGGGCTGCCTCTTAGTTTTTTTGACTTTTTCCTTGGCTGTGCAGAAGCTTTTTATCTTGATGAAGTCCCACAAGTTCATTTTATCTTTTGTTTCTTTTGCCATTGGAGATGTGTTATGAAAAAGGTTGCTGTGGCCAATGTCGTAGAGGTTGCTGCCTACGTTCTCCTCTAGGATTTTAATGGATTCCTGTCTCACATCGAGGTCTTTCATCCATTTGGAGTTTATCTTTGTGTATGGTGTGAGAGAGTGGTCAACTTTCATTCTTTTGCATGTAGCTGTCCAATTTTCCCAGCACCATTTATTGAAGAGACTGTCTTTTTTCCACCGGATGTTTTTTCCTGCTTTGTCAAAGATTAGTTGACCAAAGAGCCAAGGGTCCATTTCTGGGTTCTCTATTCTGTTCCAACGGTCTATGTGTCTGTTTTTGTCCCAGTACCATGCTGTCTTTGTGATCACAGCTTTGTAGTACAGCTCGAAATCCGGCATTGTGATGCCCCCAGCATTGTTTTTCTTTTTCAACAGTTCCTTGACGATTCAGGGCCTTTCTGGTGCCATACAAATTTAAGGACTATTTGTTCCAGTTCTTTGGAAAATGTCATCGGTATTTTGATCGGGATAGCATGAAAGTGTAGATTGCTCTGGGTAGCATTGACATTTTAACTATGTTAATTCTTCTGATCCATGATCATGGAATATTTTTCCATCTTTTTGTGTCTTCCTCAATGTCTTTCAAGAGTGATTTATAGTTTCTAGAATATAGATCCTTTACGTCTCTGGTTAAGTCCAAGTTAATGTATGGTTTTTGGTGCTATTGTAATTTCGTCTTTAATTTCCTGGTTAACCCATTCACTCTTTACTAGGGTATTCTTTAGCCTGCATGTATTTGTGGTCTATCCAAATTTTTTCTTGTGGTTGACGTCAAGTTTCATAGTGTTGTGGTCTGAAAATATGCACAGTATGATCTTAGTCTTTTTGTACTTGTTGAGACCTGATTTGTGACCCAGTATGTGAGAGTGTTCCATGTGCACTCAAAAAGAACGTGTCCTCTGCTGCTTTAGGGTGAAATGTTCTGAATATATCTGTTAAGTCCATCTGGTCCAGTGTCTCATTCAAAGCCATTGGCTCCTTTTTTACTTTCTGCTTAGATGATCTTTTTTTTTTTTTTTAAGATTTTATTTATTTATTTGACAGAGATAGAGACAGCCAGCGAGAGAGGGAACACAAGCAGGGGGAATGGGAGAGGAAGAAGCAGGCTCATAGCAGAGGAGCCTGATGTGGGGCTCGATCCCATAACGCCGGGATCATGCCCTGAGCCGAAGGCAGACGCTTAACCGCTGTGCCACCCAGGCGCTCCTAGATGATCTTTCTATTGCAGTAGGTGGGGTGTTTAAATCCCCTGGTATTATTGTTTTATTATCAATGAATTTCTTTATGTTTGTTACTAATTGATTTATATATTTGGGTGCTCCCATTTTAGGAGAATAAATATTTACAATTGTTAGATCTTCTTTTTGGATAGACCTCTTTTTTGTTAATAATAATTTTTTATTATATTATATTAGTCACCATACAGTACATCCCTAGTTTTTGATGTAAAGTTCCATGATTCATTACTTGCGTATATCACGCAGTGCACCATGCAATACGTGCCCTCCTTACTACCCATCACCAGCCTATCCCATTCCCCCACCCTGTCCCCGAAGCCCTCAGTTTGTTTCCCAGAGTCCATAGTCTCTCATGGTTCATTCCCCCTTCTGTTTACTCCCCCTTTCTTCTTCCCTTTCTTCTCCTACCAATCTTCCTACTTCTTATGTTCCATAAATGAGTGAAACCATATGATAATTGTCTTTCTCTGGTTGACTTATTTCGCTTAGCATTATCTCCTCCAGTCCTGTCCATGTTGCAGCAAATGTTGAGAAATCGTTCTTTCTGATGGCTGAGTAATATTCCATTGTATATATGGCCCACATCTTCTTAATGCAGTCATCTGTTGAAGGGCATCTCGGCTCCTTCCACAATTTAGCTATTGTGGACAATGCTGCTATGAACATTGGGGTGCATATGGCCCTTCTCTTCACTATGTCTGTATCTTTGGGGTAAACACCCAGTAGTGCAATGGCTGGGTCATAGGGTAGCTCAATTTTTAACTATTTATGGGACCTCCACACTGTTTTCCAAAGTGGCTGTTCTAACTTGCATTCCCACCAATAATGTAAGAAGGATCCCCTTTCTCCACAACCTCTCCAACATTTGTTGTTACCTGCCTTGTCAATTTTTGCCATCCTAACTGGCGTAAGGTGGTATCTCAGCGTGGTTTCGATTTGAATTTCCCTGATGGCTAATGATTTTGAACATTTTTTCATGTGTCTGTTAGCCATTTGTAGGTCTTCATTGGAAAAGTGTCTGTTCATATCTTCTGCCCATTTTATGATTTGTTTATTTGTTTCTCGTGTATTGAGTTTGAGAAGTTCTNATTATTTGTTTCTCAGGTATTGAGTTTGAGAAGTTCTTTGTAGATCTTGGACACTAGTCTTTTATCTGTAGTGTCATTTGCAAATATATTCTCCCATTCCGTGGGCTGTCTCTTAGTTTTTTTGACTGTTTCCTTGGCTGTGCAGAAGCTCTTTATCCTGATAAAGTCCCATAAGTTCATTTTATCTTTTATTTCTCTTGCCTTTGGAGATGTGTCGTGAAAAAGGTTGCTCTGGCCGATGTCATAGAAGTTGTTGCCTATGTTCTCCTCTAGAATTTTGATGGATTCCTGTCTCACATTGAGGTCTTTCATCCATTTGGAGTTTATTTTTGTGTATGGTGTGAGAGAGTGGTCAAGTTTCATTCTTTTGCATGTAGCTGTCCAATTTTCCCAGCACCATTTATTGAAGAGACTGTCTTTTTTCCACCGGATGTTTTTTCCTGCTTTGTCAAAGATTAGTTGCCCAAAGAGCTGAGGGTCCATTTCTGGGTTCTCTATTCTGTTCCATTGGTCGATGTGTCTGTTTTTGTGCCAGTACCATGCTGTCTTTGTGATCACAGCTTTGTAGTACAGCTCGAAATCCGGCATTGTGATGCCCCCAGCTTTGTTTTTCCTTTTCAACAGTTCCTTGGAGATTCGGGGCCTTTTCTGGTTCCATACAAATTTAAGGACTATTTGTTCCAGTTCTTTGAAAAATGTCCTCGGTATTTTGATCGGGATAGCATTGAAAGTGTAGATTGCTCTGGGTAGTATGGACATTTTAACTATGTTAATTCTTCCAATCCATGAGCATGGAATATTTTTCCATCTTNATGTTTTCGTGCTAGTACCATGCTGTCTTTGTGATCACAGCTTTGTAGTATAGCTTGAAATCTGGCAACGTGATGCCCCCAGCTTTGTTTTTCCTTCTCAACAATTCCTTGGCGATTTGGGGCCTTTTCTGGTTCCACACAAATTTAAGGGCTGTTTGTTCCAGCTCTTTGAAAAATGTCATTGGTATTTTGATCCAGATGGTGTTGAAAGTGTAGATTGCTCTGGGTAGCATAGACATTTTAAGTATGTTTATTCTTCTGATCCATGAGCATGGAATATTTTTCCATCTTTTTGTGTCTTCTACAATGTCTTTCAACAGCGTTCTGTAGTTTCTAGAGTATAGATCCTTTATGTCTCTGGTTAAGTTAATTCTGAGATAATGTATGGGTTGGTGCTATTGTAAATGAAATGGATTCCCTAATTTCTCTTTCTTCAGTGTCGTTGTTCGTGTATAGAAATGCAACTGATTTCTGAGCATTGATTTTGTATCCCGCCAGATTACTGAATTGCTCTATAACTTCTGGTAGTTTGGGGGTGGAGTCCTGGGATAGAGCCCCGTGGCGGGCTCCCCACCTGTCAGAGAGCCTGCTTCTCCCACTTCCTCTGCCCGCTGCACACCACCTTCGTGTTCTCTCTCTGGCTCTCAAATAAATAAATAAAATCTTTTCAAAATAAAAAAAATAAATAATAAAATCTTATAAAAAATAGTCTATTTTGTCTGATATAAGTATTGCTACCTCAGCTTTATTTTTTCATTTCCATTTGCATGGAATGTCTTTTTCAATCTCTTTATTTTCAGTCTCTATGTGTCTTAAGGTCTGAAGCAAATCTCTTTTAGGCAGCATATAGATGGGTCCTGTTTTGGTTTGGTTTGGTTTTGTTTATTCATGTAGTCACCCTTTGTCTTTTCATTGGAGGATTTAGTACATTTACATTGAAAGTACGTTTGATAGGTTATGCTTATTACCATTTTCTTTTCTGGTTGTTTTTGTAGTTCTTTATTCTTTTCTTGCTGTCTTTCGTAGTGATCTGATGACTTGCTTTATTGTTACACCTGGATTCTTTATTTTTTGTGTATCTATTACAGGTTTTTGATTTGTGGCTACCATGATGTTCCTAAATATCACCCTATGTTTATAGCAATCTGCTTTAAGTTAATGGTCACTTAAGGACAAACACATTCTAAAAGCCCAATTTTACTCCCCACTAACACGTTTTATGTGTTTGACATCACATTTCACAGCTTTTAATTTTGTGCATCCCTTAACTAATTCTTGTAGATATAGTTGATTTTACTACTTTTGTCTCTTAGCCTTCATACTAGCTTTATAAAAGATTACTCTACTATATTTATTATACGTTTGCTTCTACCAATGAAATTTTTTCTTTCATAATTTTCTTACTTCTATATATAGCCTTTTCTTTTCCACTTTAAATAATCCCTTTAACATTTCTCATATGGCCAGTTTAGTAGTGATGAACACCTTCAACTTTTGTTTGTCTGGGAAATTCTTTATCTCTTCAATTCTGAGTAATGATCTTCCTGGGTAAAAATTTTTTTTAAAGATTTTTTATTTATTCATTTGAGAGAGGGTGAGAGAGGGAGCATAAGCACGGGGTAGGGTCAGAGGGAGAGGGAGAAGCCGACTCCCCCATGGAGCAGGGAAACCCAATGTGGGGCTTGATCCCAGGACCCCATGACCCCAGGGTCATGACCTGAGTTGAAGGTGGCTTCTTATTCGACTAAGCCACCCAGGCACCCCTGGGTAAAATATTCTTGATTGTAGGGTTTTTTTTCCTTTTAGCATTTTTAATATATCGTGTCTCTCTCTTCTGGCCTGAAAAGTTTCTGCTGAAAAATCAGTTGACAGCCTTATGGGTGTTCCACTGTATGTAACTAGTTGCTTTTCTCTTGTTGCTCTTAAGAGTCTCTCTTTATCTTTTTTTTTTTTTTTGTGATTTTAATTATTATGTGTTTTGGCATGGATCTTTTGGGGTTCATTTTTTTGGGGTCTTTTGGTAGCTCCTGGACCTGGAAGTTTGTTTCCTTCTTTAGGTTAAGGAATTTTTCAGCTATTATTTCTTTAAGTTTTCTGCCACTTTCTCTTTCTTCTTTTTTTGGGACCATGTAATGCAAATGATAGTACCCTTTTTCATAAAATTAGAGAGAGAGAGCACATGATTGGGGGGAGGGGCAGAGGGAGAGGGAGTTGCAGATGCCTCGATCAGCAGGGTTCCTGACATGGGGCTCCATTCCAGGATCCTGGAATCATGACCTGAGTCAAAGGCAGACACTTGACTGAGCCCCCCAGGTGCCCCTAACGTTAGTACCCTTGATGTTGTCATAGAGGTCCCTTATCTACCCTAATTGTTAAAATTCCCTTTTCTTTTTGCTGTTCAGTTTGAATGAACAGCAAACTCTCTTTTAGATCGCTATCCTGTCTTTTAGATCACAGATCTATTCTTCTGTGTCCTCTAATCTACTATCAACTCCTCCAGTGTATTTTTCATTTCATTTATTGTATTCTTCTGCTCTGATTAGTTCTTTTAAATATATTCTATCTCTTTGCTGAAGTTCTCACTGAGTTCATCCAGTCTTCTCCCAAGTTCAGTGAGCATCTTTATGACAATTACTTTGAACTCTTTATCAGGTGGATTGCTTACCTCTGTTTTATTTAGTTCCTTTTCTGAGGTTTTGTCTTGTTCTTTTGTTTGGAACATATTTCTCTGTCTCCTCTTTTTGTCTGACTCTCTGTGTTTGTCCCTATATATTAAGTAGGTCAACTACATCTCCTGGTCTTGAAAGTAGTGGCCTTATGTAGAAGGTACAGTTTCTCTCAGTTACCAGAACCAGGCACTACAGTGACATCACCTCTATGAGTTGCATGTGCCTTATTATTGTGATTGGGCCGTAACTGATGCGGGTGCAGTGGTGGGCAGGACTGCAAGGCCTGGCCATGACTGGTGTGGATGTGCTGTTGGGCCAGGTGGCTTCCTTCTGTGAGAGCAGGAATTTCTTTGGAGGGGTGCTGTTCCCTGCTGAGGCTGCCCACTGGGTGCAGCAGAACAAAAACTGCTTTTTGAGTGTTAGCATTTTAGATGTAGAGTGTCAGAACTGGTGCCTATTAGTATCAAGTCAACTAGGCTGAATGAGGGCAAGAAAAATGGCACCCATCAGTCTTCCTTTTCCCAGACAAAAATTTCTACAGATCTCTGTCCCACTGGCACATGCCCTAAAATCACTCAATAAGTCTTCACTTTTGGCCCAGGTCCTTTTCACACTGCTGCCTCTGTGTTGTGTCTTGGAGGGAGTGAGATTGTGTGCTAGACCTCTAAGAGTGGAGTCTTGGTTTCCTCTAGCACTCTGGCTCTCCTGGAGTTAAGCCCCACCCATTTCATAGCCAGACATTATGGGAGCTCATCTACCTGGTTCAGATTCCCCAGGGCAGAGATTACCCAATATGAAGCTTGAACTCTCACTCCTCAGGGAATATCTCTGTGCTAGTAATGTACCTCCTGCTTATGGGTTGCCATGCCAAGAGTTTGATTCCTGATTAGACTGTGTTTGCCCCTCCAATGCTGTGGCTTTTTCTTTGTATCTTCAGCTGTGGAAGAACTGTTCTGCTAGTCTTCAGGTCATTCTCAGAGAGAGTTTCTCTCTATATAGTCACACCTTGTTGTGTCCATGGGAGGAGGTGAGCTCAGAATCTTACTACTCTGCCACCTCCCATTTTTCTGGGAATTCCATATTTATAAAGGGGTCATTTCCCCAAGAAGACATAACAATCTTTAACTTTCAGTATGCCTAAAAACAGAGCATCAAAATACACAATGGATAGAATTGCATGGAGAAATAAATGAATCCACAATTACAGTTGCAAATTTCAACACTTTTATCAGAAATGGATGGATCCAGCAGGCAGAAAATCAATAAGGACATAGTTGAACTTAACAATACCATCATTCAACTGGATATATTTGACATCAATAAACTACTCTATTCAACAATAGCAGAATACACATTTTTCTCAAGATCACATGGACCATGGGATGCCTGGGTGGCTCAGTCGGTTATGTCTGACTTTTTTTTTTTTTTTAAAGATTTAATTTATTTATTTGACAGAGATAGAGACAGCCAGCGAGAGAGGGAACACAAGCCGGGGGAGTGGGAGAGGAAGAAGCAGGCTCATAGCAGAGGAAGCCTGATATGGGGCTCAATCCCATAACGCCGGGATCACGCCCTGAGCCGAAGGCAGACGCTTAACCGCCGTGCCACCCAGGCGCCCCGGTTATGTCTGACTCTTGATTTTAGCTCAGGTCATGATCTCAGGGTTGCGAGATCAAGCCATGCATCAGTCTCCATGATAGGGATGGAGCCTATTTGGGATTCTCTTTCTCGCTCTCCCTCTGCACCTATACCTCTCTAAAAAAAAAGATCACTGGATCATTTACTAAGATTGATCACATTGTTGGTCATAAAATATACCTTAACAAATTTAAAAGAATAAAGATCGTATGTCTCCTCTCAGATCACAGTGGAATTAACCAAGAAATCAATAACAGGAAGATAATTGGGAATTCCTAAAATAGATGGAGATTAAATAGGGTACTTCTAAGTAACACATGGGGAGGGCACCTGGGTGGCTCAGTCGTTAAGCGTCTGCCTTCGGCTCGGGTCATGATCCCAGGGTCCTGGAATTGAGTCCTGCATCGGGCTCACTGCTCAGTGGGAAGCCTGCTTCTCCCTCTCCCACTCTGCCTGTTTGTGTTACCTCTCTCACTGTATCTTTCTCTGTCAAATAAATAAAATCTTTAATAAAAATAAATGAATAAATAAATAAATAACACATGGGTGAAAGATGAAATCTCAAGAGAGAAACTTAAAAATATTTTGAACTAAGGGAAAATGAAAATGAAACTTACCAAAATTTCTGGGATGCAGCAGAAACAGTGCTTAGAGAAACATTTATACTGTTGAATGCTTAAATTAAAAAAATCTCTTATCAATCATCTAAGCTTCCATGTTAGAAAACCGGAAAGACAAAAGCAAATCAAATCCAGGTTAGCAGAAGAAATAAAAAGGATTAGAGTAGAATTCAATTAAATTGAAAAGCAGATATTAGAGAAAATCAATAAAACCAAAAATTAGTTCTTTGAAAAGATCAATCAATTCAATAAGCCTCTAGCCAAGCTAACTAAGAAAAAAAAGAAAGGACACAAATTACTAATATCAGAAAGAAAGCAGGACATCATTACAGATCCCATGGATATTAAAAGGATAATTAGGTTACACTGTGAACCACTCTATGCCCACATATTTGATAGCCTAGATGAAATGAACTAATTTCCGGAAAGACACAGTCTGCCAGAAATCACAGAAACACTAATAGATAATCTGAATAGGCCTGTAGCTTTTAAAGAAATTTAATCAATAGTTAATAATCTTCCAACACAGAAAGCACTAGTCCCAGTTGGGTTCACTGGTGAATTCTACTATATATTTAAGAAGTAAGTTATACCAATTCTCTATAATCTCCTTCAGAGAGTAGAAGCAGAAGGAATTCTTCCTGACTCATTCTATGAGACCTGCAACCTTAATTCACAAACTAAACAAAGACATTGCAAGGAAAAAAAAGACCACTACAAACCAATAATTCACAGGAACATAGATGAAAACATTCTCAACAAAATATTGTCAAATTTAATCTAACAATATGTAAAGCAACGGTACACCACAATCAAGTGGGTTTATCTCAGGTATGCAAGGCTGGTTCAACATTCAAAAATCAATTAATATAATTCATCACATCAAAAGTCCAAAGAAGAAAAATCACATGGTCTTATTAAAAGATGCAGAAAATATTGTTTGACAAAATCCAACACTCATTTATCATAAAAACTCTCAGTAAACCAGTAATTGATGGTAACCTCCCCAACTTGATAAAGAATATCTATGAGAAACCTACAGCTAACATCATACTTTATGGTAAGAAACTCAAAGCTTTCCTGGTAAGATCAGGAAAAAGGCAACACTGAGGAAAAAAGATGGCGGAGGAGTACGGGACCTTTTTTCAGCTGGTCCCCTGAATCGAGCTGGTTATCTACCAGATCATCCTGAACACCCACGAAATCAGCCCAAGACGTAGAAAGATACATCTGGATCTATACAAACAAACATCTCTGGCACTAGGTATTGAGGTATGACGTGGGGAGCCGTGAATCTGTGCACAGATATCGGAAGATAATCAGGAGGAGGAGGGAGCTGCTGCGCTCAGGCACCGGGAAGTAGTGGCCTCCTACACTGTGATATGGGCTGGACTGGAGGACCTGTAGCTGCTGAGACAGCAGACTGAGACCAGGAGCTCGGGAGCGCGCCCGTGACCAGACAAAAAAACCGGTGCTCCGGAGTGCACATTCGAACTAGACTGAAACCGGGAGCTCGGGAGCACGTGCAGGAACTGGGGGCAGCTGGCATGTTAGAAGCAGAAAGGACAGAGACGTGCCAGCACTGGGAGCGAGAACTGGGAGAGCGGCTGTGGGGCGCACAACCCAGGATGCTGCGGGGTTTTTAGCAGCACTGACAGAAACAGAATTAAAGTGGCCAGGAGAGCTCAATGGAGAGCAGACTACGATCTCTCTGTTCTGAGACAGAGGCTAGGATTCGGCCACTGCTGCTCTGACTCTCAGAAGTCACAGAAAACCTCCAGGAAAAGCCGCCAGAGAACAAAAGCCCGGAAATAGGGTTCCTGTTGTGCCCATCCCCACCCCCCCTCACAGGGGATGAGGGAACTCTAACCAAACAGGGTTGCCTGAGTATCAGCGCGGCAGGCCCCTTCCCCAGAAGGCATACTGAAAAATCAAGAAGCCCGCATCCCTGAGGCCCCTATAAAACAAGTGCACACTGCCTGGGTCCTGGTCAATAATTTGGGCTCTGTACATCCCTGCAACCACTTCTCATCAGAATGACAAGGAGGAGGAACCCCCAACAAAGGAAAGAAACAGACACTGTGGCCTCTGCCACAGAACTAATGGATATGGATATAACCAAACTGTCAGAAATGGAGTCCAGAGTAACAATGATCAGGATGATGTGTAAGGCTTGAAAAAAATATTAACAAAAATATTAATGAGACTATAGAATCTCTAAGGGCAGAAATGAGAGTGAATCTGGCAGAAATTAAAAATGCTATGAATCAAATGCAGTCTAAACTGTATGCTCTGACGCCCAGGGTAAATGGGGCAGAAAAACGAATTAGTGAGTTCAAAGATGGTATGATAGAAAAGAAGGAAAAAATGGGAACTTGGCTCAAAAAAATCCAAACTGAAGAATGTAGGTTATGGGAGATTACTGACTCAATGAAACGTTCCAACGTCAGAATCATCGGCATCCCTGAGTGAGTGGAGAAAGGAAGAGGTCTAGAAGAGATATTTGAACAAATTGTAGCTAAGAACTTCCCTAATCTGGCAAAGGAAACAAGCATTTGTGTCCAAGAGGCAGAGAGGACTCCTCCCAAGATCAATGAGAACAGACCAACACCACGTCACATAATAGTACAATTCACAAATCTTAAATCCAAGGATACAAACTTGAAAGTGGCCAGGAGGAAGACCTCACCTACAGAGGGAGGAACACCAGAATAACGTCAGACCTGTCTACAGAGACCTGGCAAGCCATAAAAAGCTGACAAGACATATTCAGAGCACTAAGTGAGAAGAACAGGCAGCCAAGGATCCTTTATCCAGCAAGGCTGTCATTCAGAATGGATGGAGAGAGAAGGACCTTCCCAGATTGGCAGAAGCTGAAAGAATATGTGACCACAAATCCAACCCTACAAGAAATATTAAGGGGGGTTCTATAAATGTAAAAAGGCCCCAAGAGTGATACAGAACAAATTTACAATCTATAGAAACAAAGACTTCACAGGCAACATGACATCATTAAAATCATATCTCTCAATAATCACTCTCAATGCGAATGGCCCAAATGCTCTCATAAAACGCCACAGGGTTGCAGATTGGATAAAAAGACATGACCCATCCATTTGCTGTCTACAAGAGATTCATTTTGAACGTAAGATACATCCAGACTGAAAGTGAAGGGATGGAGAACCATTTTTCATACCAACAGACCTCAAAAGAAAGCTGGGGTAGCAATTCTTATATCAGACAGATTAGATTTTAAACTAAAGACTGTAGTTAGAGATACACAAGGACACTATATTATTCTTAAAGGATTTATCCAACAAATGGATATGACAATTATAAATATCTATGCCCCCAACAGGGGAGTAGCTAGTTACACAAGCCATCTCTTAACCAGAATAAAGAGACATATAGATAATAATACATTAATAGTAGGGGACCTCAGGGGTGCCTGGGTGGCTCAGTCATTAAGCGTCTGCCTTTGGCTCAGGGCATGATCCCAGCATTCTGGGATCAAGCCCCGCGTCAGGCTCCTCTGCTGGGAGCCTGCTTCTTCCCCTCCCACTCCCCCTGCTTGTGTTCCCTCTCTCGCTGGCTGTCTCCGTCTCTGTCAAATAAATAAATAAAATCTTTAAAAAAAATAGTAGGACCTCAACACTCCACTCTCAGCAATACCCAGATCACCTAAGCAGAAAATCAACAAAGAAACAAGAGCTTTGAATCACATGCTGGACCAGATGGACCTCATAGATATATACAGAACACTACACCCCAGAAACAGAATACTCTTTCTTTTCGAATGCACTGGAACTTTCTCCAGAATAGACCATACACTGGGTCACAAAACAGGTCTCAACCAATACCAAAAGTCTGAGATTATTCCCAGCATATTCTCAGACAGCAATGCTTTGAAACTGGAACTCAATCACAAGGAAAAATTTGGAAGAAACTCAAACACTTGGAAACTAAGAACCATCCTGCTTAAGAATGATTGGGTAAACCAGGGAATTAAAGAAGAGCTTAAGCAATTTATGGAAACCAATGGGAATGAAAACACATCGGCCCAAAACCTATAGGACACTGCAAAGTCATTCCTAAGGGAAAAATACATAGCCACCCAAGCCTCACTCAAAAGAATAGAAAAATCTAAAATTTTTATATTCTCACCTTAAGCTGGAGCTGGAATAGAAGAACAGGCCTAACCCACACACGAGAAAACAGATGATCAATATTAGAGCAGAGATCAATGAATTAGAGAAACCAGGAGCACAGTAGAACAGATCAACAAAACTAGAAGCTGGTTCTTTGAAAGAATAAATAAGATCGATAAGCAACTGGCCAGACTTATTCAAAAGAATAGAGAAAGGACACAAATTAAAAAAATTATGAATGAAACGGGAAAGATCATGACCACCACCGAGGACATAGAATTAATCATTAGAAACTATTATCAACAACTATAATGCCAATAAATTAAACAACCTGGAAGAATTGGATGCCTTCCTGGAAACCTATAAACTACCAAGACTGAAACAGAAAGAAACTGATTATCTAAACAGACCGATTAATTATGAAGAGATTGAAGCAGTGATCAAAAACCTCTCAAAAAACGGTAGTCCAGGGCCTGACAGATTCCCCAGGGAATTCTACCAAACATTCAAAGAAGAAATAATACCTATTCTCCTGAAGCTGTTTCCAAAAATAGAAACAGAAGGAAAACTACCAAACTCATTGTATGATGCCAGTATTACCTTGATCCCCAAACCAGGCAAAGACCCCATCAAAAAGGAGAATTACAGACGGATATCCCTGATGAATATGGACGCCAAAATCCTCAACAAGATCCTAGCTAATAGGATCCAACAGTACATTAAGAGGATTATCCATTATGACCAAGTGGGATTCATCCCTGGAATGCAAGAGTGGTTCAACATTCGCAAATCGATCAGTGTGGTAGATCACATCAACAAGAAAAGTGTCAAGAATCTCGATTGATGCAGAAAAAGCATTTGACAAAATACAGCATCCTTTCCTGGATTAAAACCCTTCAGAGAGTAGGGAGAGAGGGTACATTCCTCAATTTCATAAAAACCATCTATGAAAAGCCTACAGCGAATATCATTCTCAATGGGGAAAAGCAGGAAGCCTTTCCCTTAAGATCAGGAAAATGACAAGGATGCTCACTCTTGCCATTACTATTCAACATTGTACTAGAAGTCCTTGCAACAGCACTCAGAGAACAAAAAGGGATAAAAGGTATCCAAATCAGCAAAGAAGAATTCAAACTGTCTCTCTTCGCAGATGACATGATACTCTATTTGGGAAACCCAAAAGACTCCACCCCTAAACTACTACAAGTTATAGAGCAATTCAGTAATGTGGCGGGATGCAAAATCAATGCTCAGAAATCAGTTGCATTTCTATTCACGAACAATGAGACTGAAGAAAGAGAAATTAGGGAATCCATTCCATTTACAATAGCACCAAAAACCATACGTTATCTCAGAATTAACTTAACCAGAGACGTAAAGGATCTATATTCTAGAAACTACAGAACACCGTTGAAAGACATTGTAGAGACACAAAAAGATGGAAAAGCACTCCATGCTCATGGATCGGAAGAATAAACATAGTTAAAATGTCTATGCTACCCACAGCAATCTACACTGCCAAAGCCATCCCGATCAAAATACCAATGACATTTTTCAAGGACCTGGAACCAACAATCCTAAAATTCGTGTGGAACCAGAAAAGACCCGAATCACCAAGGAATTGTTGAAAAGTAAAAACAAAGCTGGGGGCAATATGTTGCCTGATTTCAAGCTATACTACAAAGCTGTGATCACCAAGACAGCATGTTACTGCCACAAAAATATACACATAGACCAATGGAACAGAGTAGAGACTCCAGAAACGGACCCTTGGCTCTATGGTCAACCCATCTTCGACGAAGCAGGAAAAAAACGTCCAGTGGAAAAAAGACAGTTTCTTCAATAAATGGTGCTGGGAAAATTGGACAGCTATATGGAAAGAATGAAACTTGACTAGTCTCTCACACCATTCACAAAGATAAACTCCAAGTGGATGAAAGACCTCGATGTGAGACAGGAATCCATCAAAAGCATAGAGGAGAACATAGGCTGTAACCTCTTTGACATCAGCCACAGCAACTTCTTTCATGACACATGTCTAAAGGCAAGAGAAACAAAAGAAAAAATGAACTTGTGGGACTTCATCAAGATAAAAAGCTTCTGCACAGCCAAGGAAACAGCATCAAAACAAAGAGGCAATCCACAGAATGGGAGAAGATATTTGCAAATGACACTACAGATAAAAGGCTGGTATCCAAATTATATAAAGAGCTTCTCAAACTTAATACATTAGAAACAAATAATCAAATCAAAAAATGGGCAGAAGATAGGAACAGACACTTTTCCAATGAAGACATACAAATGGCTAACCGACACATGAAAAAATGTTCAAAATCATTAGCCATCAGGGAAATTCAAATCAAAACCACACTGAGATAACACCTTACACCAGTCAGAATGGCAAAAATGGACAAGGCAAGAAACAACAAATGTTGGAGAGGATGCGGAGAAAGGGGAACCCTCTTACACTGTTGTTGAGAATTCATGTTGTACAGCCACTTTGGAAAACAGTGTGGAGGTCCCTCAAAAAGTTAAAAATAGAGCTACTCTATGATCCTGCAATTGCACTACTGGGTATTTACCCCAAATAAACAGACGTAGTGAAGAGAAGGGCCACATGCACCCCAATGTTCATAGCAGCATTGTTCACAATAGCTAAATCGTGGAAGGAGCAGAGATGCCCTTCAACAGATGACTGGATTAAGAAGATGTGGTCCATATATACAATGGAATATTACTCAGCCATCAGAAAGAACGATTTCTCAACATTTGCTGCAACATGGATGGGACTGGAGGAGATAATCCTAAGCGAAATAAGTCAAGCAGAGAAAGACAGTTATATGGTTTCACTCATTTATGGAACATAAGAAATAGCAGGGAGATCAGTAGGAGAAGGAAGGGAAGAATGAAGAGGGGGGTAAACAGAAGGGGGAATGAACCACGAGAGACTATGGACTCTGGGAAACAAACTGAGGGCTTCAGAGGGGAGGGGGCGGGGGATTATGATAGGCCAGTGATGGGTATTAAGGAGCACACATATTGCATGGTGCATTGGGTGTTATACACAAACAATGAATCATGGAACATTACATCAAAAACTAATGATGTGCTGTAGGGTGACTAACAGAACATAATAAAAAATTTTAAAGTAAATGTCAAGCGCAAGGCTAACCTCTCTCTGCACTGCCATTCAACAATTTTCTAGAAGTTCTAGATAATGCAATAAGATAGGAAAAGTAAATGCAAGGTATGGAGATTGGGAAGATGAAATAAAACTGTCTTTGCATGCAGATCATATGATTGTGTATGTAGAAAATCTGAATGGATTGACAAAAAACTAAAAAGCAATTATGGCAGGGTTGTAGGATATAATGTTAATTTTCAAAAGTCAATTACTTTTATGTACCAGAATGATCAAGTGGAATTTGAAATAAAAAATACATTCCTGGGAGCCTGGGTAGTTTAGTGGTTGGGTGTCTACCTTCGGCTCATGTTATGGTCCCAGAGTCCAGGGATCAAGCCTCATGGTGGGCTCCCTGCTCAGCAAGGAGTCTGCTTGTCCCTCTGCCTTTGTCCTCCCCCTACCCCCGTTCGTACTCTCTCTCTCACATGCTCGCTCTGTCTTTCAGATAAATAAATAATATCTTTTAAAAAAATACAATACCATTTACATTAGTCCTCCAAAACATGAAATATTTTGATATAAATGCATAAATTACAAGATCCATATGAGACAAACTACAAATCTCTGATAAATGAAATCAAAGAAGAACTAAATATATGGAGAGATATTTCATGTTCATGGATAGTAAGACAATATCGTCAAGAAGTCAGTTTTTTCCAATTTGATCTATAGATTCAATGTAATCCCAATAAAAATTCCAGCAAATTGTATTTTTGATATGGACAAATTACTTCTTAAGTTTATATGGAGAGGATAAAAACCCAGAATAGCCAACACAATATTGAAGGAAAAGAACAAATTGGACGACTAATGCTACCCAGCTTTAAGACTTACTGTAAAGTTACACTAATCAAAACAATACTGTATTGGAGAAAGAGTAGACAGATCGATGAAACAGAATATAGAGTGCAGAAAAGGACCATCATAAATATAGGTCAACTGATCTTTGGCTAAGAACAAAGGCAATACAATGGAACAAATACAGTCTTTCAATTAAAGGTGCTGGTAAAACTGAACATTCACATATTGAGAGAGAGAATCTATACACAGACCTTACAACCTTCAGAGAAATTAATACAAAATGGATCATAGACTTAAATGTAAAGCATGAAACTTTAAAAAGAAAAATGGAAGAAAATTTAAATGTGTTTTGGTTTGGTGATGACTTCTTATTATTTATTTATTTATTATTATTATTTTTAAAGATTTTATTTATTTATTTGACAGAGAGAGAGACAGCCAGCAAGAGAGGGAACACAGTCAGGGGGAGTGGGAGAGGAAGAAGCAGGCTACCAGCGGAGGAGCCCGATGTGGGGCTTGATCCCAGAACGCCAGGATCACGCCCTGAGCCGAAGGCAGATGCCTAACGAGTGAGCCACCCAGGCACCCCTATTTTTTATTTATTTTTAAAAAAGATTTTATGTATTCATTTGACAGAGAGTGAGAGCAAGCACAAACAAGGGGAGAGGCAGAGAGAGATGGAGAACCAGGCTCCCCACCAAGCAGGGAGCCTGATGCAGGTATTGACCCCAGGACCCTGGGATCATGACCTTAGCTGAAGGCAGATGATCAACTGACTGAGCCATCCAGACATTCCAGGTGATGAATTTTTAGATATAACACCATAGGTATGATTTATGAAAGAAAGAATTGATAAACTGAACTTCATTAAAATGAAAAACTTCTGCTCTGCAAAAGACACTGTCATGAAAAAAAATACAAGCTCATAGGTTGCAAGAAAATATTTGCCAAAGACATATCTGATAAAGTATCCAAAGTATACAAACAGCTCTTAAAACTCAACAATAACAATCTGATTAAGAAATGGGCCAATGGCCTTAACAGACACCTCAGGGGGATGCCTGGGTGGCTCAGTTGGTCGGGTGTCTGCCCTTGACTCAGGTCATGATCCCGGGGTCCTGAGATGAAGTCCTGCATTGGGTTCCTTGCTCAGCAGGGAGATTGCTTCTCCCTGTGCCTGCTGCTCCCCTTGCTTGTGCTCGCTCACTCTCTCTGATACATAAAATCTTTAAAAAAACGACACCTCAGAAAAGATACATAAATTTCAAATGAGCATAAGAAAAGATGATCCATATGGTATATTATCAGCGAAATGCAAACTAAAACAAAAGTGAGATACCACTATCCCCATAACAGAATGGTCGGAATCTAGAACACTGACAACACCAAATGCTGGCGAATGATGTGGAGCAACAGGAACACTCACTCACTGCTGGAGGGAATTCAAAGTAGTGTAGCCACTTTGGAAGACAGTTTGACAGTTTCTCAAATGCTAAACATACTCTTACTGTAAGATCCAGCTATCTCACTGCTAGGTATTTACCCAAAGGAGTTGAAAACGTATATCCATACAAAAACCTGCACACAGATGTTTATAGCAGCTTCATTCATAATTGCCAAACTTCGAAACAACCTAGATGTCCTTCAGTAAGTGAATGGATAAATCAACTGTGGTACATCCAGGCAATGGAATATTATTCCATATTACAAAGAAATGAGCTACTGAGCCATGAAAAGACATAGGGAATCTTAAATGCATATTACTAAGTGAAAAAAGGCAGTCTAAAAAGGCTACACACTGTATGATTCCAATTATATGACATTCTAGAAAAGGTAAAACTATGGAGACAATAAAAACATCAGTGATCTCCAGAGATTGGATGGGGAGAGTGATGAATAGGTGGAGCGCAGAGGAGTTTTAGAGCAGTGAAAGTACTCTGTATAGGGGCACCTGGGTGGCTCAGTCAGTTAAGTGTCTGACTTTGCTCAGGTTGTGATCTCAGGGTCCTGGGATTGAGCCCTGAGTAGGCTCCCTGCTCAACCAGGAGTCTGTTTGTCCCTCTTCCTCTCCCTCTGCCCCTCCCCTTGCTTGTGCTCTGTCTCTCTCTGAAACAAATGAAATCTTTTTTTTTTTAAAAGAAATAGAACACTTTATTTTACATTACACATTTCAAAGCAATAATAATAGCTACCTTTGAGTAAAGAATATAATGAGTCAGTCTTGGGCTGAGTTTTTAACAACGTTGTTGAATATAACTTTGGAAAAACTTTATGATATATGTAGGATTATTTTTACCTTTTTTAAATAATTTTTTTATTTTATTATGTTATTCACCATACAGTACATCCCTGGTTTTTGATGTAAAGTTCCATGATTCATTACTTGCATATAACACCCAGTGCACCATGCAATATGTGCCCTCCTTAATACTCATCACCGGTCTATCCCATTCCCCCACCCCCTCCCCTCTGAAGCCCTCAGTTTGTTTCCCAGAGTCCATAGTCTCTCATGGTTCATTCCCTCTTCTGTTTACCCCCTCAAACAAATGAAATCTTAAGAGAAAGCACTCTGTATAGTACTATAATGGTGAATACGTGTCATCATAAATTTTTCCAGACCCATAGAATATACACCACTGAGCGAACCGCACTGGACTCTGCGTGATCATGGGTCTACAATGTCAAATGCTGCTGAAAAGTTTGAGATTTGACTGTCACACCTGGTAAAGTAGAGGCTGTTGCCCATTATGCCAACAGAGGTTTCAGAGGAATGGAATGTGGGGATAGATATCTGATTAATGTGGCTTAAGGAAATATAAGGACAACATTGATCTAGGGAGGATTTTTTTCTTTCCTTTTTTTTTTAAGGTAACAGTTTTATCAGCAGTTTGTTTTGGATATAGTTGGGTAGCAGTTTGGATATAGTTGAATACAGATCAAGTGACTGACCACTTGGAAAGGTGACTAGGTAACTGTGGAAGCAAAGTGTTTGGAAAGAAGATGCTATCCAGTGGGTTGGCCTTAGAGGGGATCATTGGCAATTCATTCTTGTAACAGGAGGGAAGGCTACATATGGAATTAGGTTAGTTGATTTGATGCTGATTGAGTAGGGAAATTTTATTCTGATTGTGTCTTTTTCTTCAGCGAAGTTAATAAAAATTGACAATATTGGCTATGAATGAGGTGGGGGGGTGTTGGTTTGAGGAGAGAGAAGATAGTCTGAAATTGTTAGGTGAGAGAAATAAGTAGGGGCTGAGGTTCTACCTGACATTTGTGGCTATAAATTTAAAGAGTGGTGAGAAAGTTATTACAGGAGGGAAAGGAGAGTAAAGAAGAGGGAGAACAGAAAAGGGAGCATAAGCTCATGTTTATGTCGCCACGAGAATTTTGGAGCTTGGATTTTTGCTGAAGGAGAGGGGAGGTGTTCTCCAACTTACAAGGGTTCATGGAGAATGTCTGTGTCTCATACTTAAGTCCGTGACACATGGGATGTAGGAAAAAAAGTCCACTTCTCAAGAGGGCTGTTGAGGAAGCAATCTTCAGAGGAAAACCATATTCCAGTTAAAGCAGGAAGATGTTCAGAGAAAAAATTAAAGATACGGGATTTTGCTGATGACAGAGAGTGAGTTTCCAAGCACTCAATAGAAGGCTTTGGGGCAGAAGGGTGTGGGGAATTGGGTCAGACTCAGCAATTTACAGACCCATACAGGGATTAGAGTCTGAGTGATTAGAATTTGGATGGTCACTAAGGTAAATAGGGATTAGTCTTGATGGTGTTTTATTTTAAAATTTTTGGATCGTTTAAAAATTTTTAAGGCATGGGGCACCTGGGTGGCACAGCGGTTAGGCGTCTGCCTTCGGCTCAGGGCGTGATCCCGGCGTTATGGGATCAAGCCCCACATTGGGATCCTCCGCTATGAGCCTGCTTCTTCCTCTCCCACTCCCCTGCTTGTGTTCCCTCTCTCGCTGGCTGTCTCTATCTCTGTCAAATAAATAAATAAAAATCTTAAAAAAAATTTTTTTTAAGGCATAATTTACACACAGTAATACTGACCCTTTTAGTGCAGCTTACCAAGTTTTGACAAGCACATACAATTGCCACCACCTCATTCAAAATAGAGTTTCATCGTTCCAAAATTTCCCTGTGTCACTGTGTAGTCACCACCCCCAACCCCCCAGCCCCTGGCAACTTCTGATTGGATCTGTGTTCTGTAGTGCGTTCCTTTTTATTGCTGAGCATATTTTATTATATGAACGTCACACTCTTTACCTATCACTAGTTGGACATTTGGATTGTTTCCAGTTTTTGTTGATTACAAATAAAGTCCCTATAAACATTTGCGTATAGTTTTTTGTGTGACCATGACCTTCACTTGGATAATCAGGAGTGGGATTGCTCTTCCTAAGTGGGCATATGTTTAACCTCATGAGAAGCTACTGAAATGTTTTGCAGAGAGTGAATTCATTTCTTTCTCTCACTGAAGACTGCGTGCCCATGTCCCAGGAGAGGTACTGAGCAGAACTGAGTAGTTTGGCAGACAGTGTGTGGCTCACAGATCTTAAAATATTTGCAATCTGGCCCTTTACAGAAAATATTTGTTGACCCTTGTTATGGAGTATGGTCCACAAGAATTCAGAATTTCATAAGCAATTTCGTGGAGTCCTTCTCGGAGGTGAATAATCAACAGCATAATTATTTTATAGAACGGGATAGTCTTATCAGTAAATACAATAAAAACCTTGCTGTTTAAACGGGCAGAAATAAATATTTTTACATGTTTCAATTACTGGGAAATATCTTCTTATTCAATGCCATGCTTAAAATCTGCAAGTTTTCATTTATCCATAGTCATTGAGAATTGAGCTGGATATTTAAAAGAGTATGGATATTCCCCCAAATCATTGTGCGCACACATAACACAATTATTCTCACAAGTGCAACCCCACCGTCGGCTAATTCAGGAAGATGGGAAACCGCTTTTCGCGAAGCCTAGGAGGTGGCTTGGATAGGCAGCTCATTGAATGGTGTACTCTTGCGCATGCTAGTTACCTTGCCGTTGGCGCCAATAATGCGCAGGCGCGTTGGCTTCGGCGACGGCCTTTGCGGAGGGGCGGGACTTACAGCCGGCGTCTCTTCTTGTAACTGCGGCCGGTGGCAGCGCCATTTTGAACGTGCGGCTACCGCGGCTGGGAGTCGGAACTGGCAGGGCAGCGCGCTAGAAGACTTAGCAGTCTTCTCTATTTTTTTTCTATATTCCATTTCTGTAGGTATATACAGAGATACAGCTGTAGTTCTAGAATTATATCCGGTGTCTGAAGTTAATTCACTAAGATGATGTTAAGAGGAAACCTGAAGCAAGTACGCATTGAGAAAAACCCGGCCCGCCTTCGAGCACTTGAGTCCGCGGCAGGCGAAAGCGAGCCGGCGGCCGCCATGGCCCTCGCGCTGGCAGGGGAGCCGGCGCCACCTGCCTCCGTGCCCCCAGAGGACCACCCCGATGAAGAGATGGGATTCACCATCGACATCAAGAGCTTCCTCAAGCCAGGCGAAAAGACGTACACGCAACGCTGCCGACTGTTCGTGGGGAACCTGCCCACAGACATCACGGAGGAGGACTTCAAGAGGCTCTTCGAGCGCTACGGGGAGCCCAGCGAGGTCTTTATCAATCGAGACCGTGGCTTTGGCTTCATCCGTTTGGTGAGTGTCGGGCCTAGCCGGTGGGGGTGTCGGGGGAAGGGGGCGTGAAGGGAGGCCCCTTAGAGGAGCGGGTCGCCGCGGGCAGCCCTCCACGTTCTTCAGCCGCCTTGGAGAAAACCCTTGTCCCAGCTGCGGTCTTCGCTGTGGCCTGTGAAAACCGCGGCGCCTCCCGTCCTTGTCTTTCCCGCCGTGCTGGATTGTCCTCTCACCCAGAGCGGCGTTTTAGCCCGGTATTTCCGATTAGCGGGCTCGGTTTCCCGTCGCTCCGCGATTGCTGTAGCCAACGTTTTCTGCTCTGCGCGCGTCCGGCTTCGCTTGCCCCGTGCTACGTAGGCTTCGGCTAACCCGGCCCAATGGGTTCTAGTTCTCTGGTTCTGACAAGGTTCAGAAACGTGTTGGGGTGAGACTTCTTCCAGGAAAAACTGTTGTAAGGGAAATGAATTAGATATGAATTTGGAACGGAAGCTTCGGTCTTAGCAGAAATTTCATTGGGCATGGAGGACCAACCAGCGGACTCGCTTCTTAAATATTTTCCAAATCTCCTTGGTTGCAACCCGACTTGCGTGCGTTTAACGGTAAACCATGTTGTTTCTCACCTCACCTCAGCGCAGCCCACCTTTAACTGCCTAGTTCTTAGACTCTGCAATATTGGGACGGTGTCGTATCTAATGTAGGATGTTCTCTTCCCAAACATTCTGGACGTTTCCACGTTTTGGGGTGGGGAGTATGAATTATATACTATTTTTTATTTTACGTGCACATTTTAATGCTAGAAGAGTACACATTTTACTTTTTAGTCTAAGTCTTAAAAGTTTTCCAATAACATGCAAAAATTGTGCCTCCCTCACATTTTTTAAAAAAAAATTCAAACAGCGGGGGTTTGCTCTTACAGGACAAAATATCTACCTCGGTTTTCCTAAGTGCTTTGTGGTGAATTCCGTCAGTGTCAATTAATACAGCTTTATTGTAATTCGTATTTAGATGCTTTTTTTCCCAACAAAATATTTTTTTTGGAGACACTTTTACACAAGGGCTTTTTGTGTTGTGTTGCCTTTCTGGTTTGACCGTCGAATTTTATGTGCATGGCAGTTTGTGGAAGCTTTCTAATTGGAGTTTTAACATTCAAAATCGGGTTCTCTTCATGATTAGCCAAAGCAAAATTTTAATATGTAGATAGAATTGATTGTAATTTAATGACGTATTTTTTAGGGAGAACATTTGAACATTTAAAGTCTAAATGGCTTCAAGAGAAGGGTGAATCTTCATAGAGTGTGTGTGTGTATATATATATATATATATATATATGTATTTTTTTTTTTTTTAAAGATTTTATTTATTTGACAGAGTGAGCAAGAGAGGGAACACAGGCAAGGGGAGTGGGCGAGGAAGAAGCAGATTTCCTGCTGGGCAGGGAGCCCGAGGTAGGGCTCAATCCCAAGACCCGGGTATCATGACCTGAGCCAAAGGCAGACGCTTAACGACTTACCCACCCAGGCTCCCCTTGATAGGGTATTATTAATGAGACCTGGAAATTATCTTAAAATTGAAGTTATGTAATCAGTGCGTTTTGAACGTAAAGTTATAAATAGTTATTTCTTGGACGTTAGAGAAACAGTCTGTCATTTGGTAAAATTATTTTTAATATAATTCCAAAAGTTATCTTAAAGGAATTTAGGTTTCTACAATGAAGTATTTTAGGCAGTTTTTAGTAAACTTTCCGAAAAGAAGTTATTTAACATTTTCATAGTCTTGAGCCTCTGGCACCCATGGTCTGTTCTAAAGTTGATGTTCTGGAGGAGGAATGGTAGGACTGCATTTCCTTTTGTTTTGTAAGCGTTACACTTAACAAATAAGCCAGTAGTAAACATTTTGACATGGAAAAATCGTCTTCCTTCTATCTTTAAACCTACTAATAATCCTTTTTTTCCTTTAGTGTATTAGCCCTGTCCAATAGAACTTCTGCAGTGATGGAAATGCTATGTGTAATGTGCTGTCCTGTGTAGTAGCTACTAGCCATATATGACTTTTGGGCACTTGAAATGTAGCAATTGTGTGGGAGGATTTAAACTTTAAATTTTTATTTATTCTTAAATTTAAATAGCCACATGTGGCTAGTGGCTATTAGCTTTTAGTTTCTTTACTAAAAAAAGTCTATGGGATTATGAAATGGGGAGGTGAGGACAGCTCTTGTCTGCTCCTTTGGGATATGCTCCTCCAAACCTATCATGCTGTATTTTTTGTGTAGGAATGTTAAAAATATGTCAATGGGAAATTAGAATTTAGCTTACAAGTTTGACCTTATGGATAACTTTACTGTTTAATCTGAGCTGTGTAATTAACAGGTACATTTAAAAGCCTTCAATATTTCTGAGCTATTATGTATCTTTTTCTACTTAGGAAAATCATATAGTGTGTACCTGATTTGAATGTAAGTAATGGTGTAGTGGCTATGGTATGTAGTGGTGGTGTAGTGGCTCTATAATAGTGGTGTAATTTTATTTGATTTATATTTTTAGAAATACTTTTTACTTGTTCAGCAGTTAATCTTCAAAATTAAAAAATGTTCTTACCCTGCTGGTTGTAGGTTTCCCGTTAAATTGATTAGGTGAGACAAGATTTTGGAGATGGTGTAGGGTCAGCGTTGCTAGTATAATGGGGAGGAAAAAGAATTGAAGGTGGCATTTCCTTGTAAGGGCCTAATCCATATTGTGAATCCATGGTACATGAGGGTTGATATAGACTGTTTATTTTAGATACATTTCCTGTAATTTTAGACCTAAAAGCTTCTTTTTTAGGTTTTGACTGGTTACTGATTGGCTAAATTAACTGAGAAGTTGTAGTGTATTTTTTAAAAAGTTTACTTATTTAAGTGATTT
The DNA here is from genome assembly GCF_002007445.2 of Ailuropoda melanoleuca. Taxonomy (NCBI): domain Eukaryota; kingdom Metazoa; phylum Chordata; class Mammalia; order Carnivora; family Ursidae; genus Ailuropoda; species Ailuropoda melanoleuca. The sequence continues at coordinate 61,606,427 of NC_048224.1, read as the reverse complement.
CTACACCCAGTGAGGGGCTTGAACTGACAACCCCGAAATTAAGAGCCACGTGCTTCTCAGACTGAGCCAGCCAGGAGTCCCAGCGCTGTATTTTAAAACTAGTTTAATATAGTTAAAACTGGTATGAGTTTGACTTGAACTTTGTTTCTGCTTTTATCTCCCCCTCCCCTACTTTTAGCTTTAGTGAACCAGACTTCTGGAGTGGTGATTCATTCAAGTGTGGTTTCTTTCCAACAGATTTACATCTCTCCCTAGTCTTATATTATTTTCCCTATCAGTCATGTTAGCAATGCTGACCCTAGACCATCTCAAAAACTGTTAATTGGGGATTTGTTAGAAATGCAAGTTCTGAGACCCCACCCTAGATTAGATGTACTGAATCAGAAATTGTGGGGTTGGGGCCCAACAGTCTTGGGGTTTAATTAGCCCTCCATGTTATTCTTATGTTTTCTAAGGTTTGAGAACCCTTTTGTAATTAAAGAGTTAAAAATAAACAATTTACATTAATTTAGCCATTGGGCAGGACTACATCCTCTCCCCTTGTGTTTTTGGTTTTTAATAATGAAATACTGTGTGCTTCTTACCGAATGTCAAATACTAGAGAAGATGTCATAGAATCTCCTTAGTGGGCCTGTCCAGCGTATAATTTCAAGTGCTCTTTTAGTTCAGGGAAGTTTTCTTATTACAATTTTAATTCTAGTGAAACATTGTCCCCTAACACATTAAATGTAAGCACTGTTAAACTTTGTGTGATTTTTCTATATCAAAACATACCGTACACATTCTATTGTGATTTGAGGTTTTCATTTAATATCTCTTTGACATTTTCTCATATCATTAGATTGATTTTTAATGACCATATTGTATGGTCAATTACATTCAGTTACCCAGTCAACTTTCTGTTGATAGACTTGAAGGCTATTTCTATTTTGTATCAGTGGATTTCCTTGTACTCTTATAAATTTAGTACTCTTGCAGTGGTGAATTTTAACCACTAGCCAACAATGAGAAAAGAAAATGTGCTTTGGAAAGAGCCTTTTGAAAGGGTCCAGTGGACATCATGAGATCCTAATTCAAGTGGTCTCTATCTTGGGGTAGTCACTTGGTTTCTTGTTATTTTTTGTATTCCTTTAAGTTAAAAACCTATAGTTTTACTTTTTATGCAGAGTGCTGCGTGGACACTAGCTGGAAGGAGGGATTTATGGTGTATTGGTAGAGATTATGGATTCTGTATAGGTCCAGGGGTGAGTTACTTCTGTCTGTCTAGGCCTGTTTCCCCATATATGTAATGGGGATAGTAACAACCCACTTTGTAAGATTGTTGATAAGGATAATGGAAGCTAATTTGTGTATGTGTGTGTATTTATACAGGTATATATATGTATATTTATATATGTATATTTATATAAAATGGTCAGTATATAGTACCTACTTAGTAAAAGTTACCTTGTTATTGTTATTCTCCGGCATGAAGTAAAGAAATCTTTGGTTTCATTTCAAACACATTATTTTAATTGATTTTACAGATAACTTTAGTACACATTTACAGCAATGGTTCTTAAGTGGGGTGGTTTTGCTTCCTAGGGGACATTTGACAATGTCTGGAGACATTTTTCATTGTCAGAAGTGGGGATTCTACTGACTTAAACCTCCTGCAATGCACAGGACAGCCCCCCACAACAAGAATTTTGTCCATGAAGTCAAGAGTGCTAAAGTTGCGAAGCCCTGATGTAGAATTATTTAAAACCATGAAAAGTATAAATTTTGAAGAAGGATTATGGTATTGAAAATTCCTAACAGCATAAACATTTGGCCCAAAAGTACTAAAAATTGAATTCACTGCCAACTGTAAAAAAATTACTTGATTTAACATAAAAATTGGGATTTCCTGCTTCTCTTGGGGGGGGGAAGTATATAATGTTGTGAATATACTTGATTGAATCTGAACAGGAGATGCCCCCTGGAAGCACTCTTCAGTTTTATTTATTTCATTTATTTATTATTTTCTTAAGATTTTATTTTTAAGTGATCTCTACTCCCAATGTGGGCGTTGAATTCACAACCCCGAGATCCAGAGTGACACACTCTACCAAATGAGCCAGCAGGCGTCCCACCACTCTTAAGTTTTAGGAAGTCCTCACCAGGTTCTCTTTATCCTCCTACCCTTATAAACATTTTACTATGAAAAAATTTCAGATATATAGTAATGAATATCCATAGATCCACTATCAAGGTTCTCTAAGTTTTGTTATATATGGTTTTTTTTCCACTTATCTATTCATCTCTCTCTGCCTATCAGTTCTTGACTCTTTGAACACTCTAGCATGCTTATCATTAACTAGAGTCCAGTATTATTTTTTGAGGTATTTGAAATCTGCATACAGGGAAATGCACAAATTTTAAGTGTACAATTTGGTGATTTTGGACAAATAACATTTGTTTAATTCAAACTCCTGTCAAGATACAGAAAACTGTCATCACCCCATGAAATTTCCTCATGCCTCTTCCCATCCCCAGTTAGACCCAACAGCATTTTAAAAATCTATGCCTTTCAGTTGTTGGATTATATGACATATTAAGTACAAAGTAGCTATCCCTTGTTAGACATTTATTGAATGCTTGCGGTTCCTTTAAAAGTAGTTTAAATTAAAAAAAATTTTTAAGAGTAACTTTTATTTATTTATTTATTTTTTGAGATTTTATTTTTAAGTAATCTCTGTACCCAAGGTGGAGCTTGAATTTAACAACCCTGAGATTAAGTCACATGCTCTACTTACTTAGCCAGTTAGGCACCCCAAGAGTAATTTTTAAAAATAGGTATTTTGAAAATCTATAAAAAGGTTAGATTCATTTGTCCTTATAAAATTAGTTCTGTAGACAGATTTTTGCGTAAGTGTAGTCATTTAAACCTGTCATGAATATTTTAAGGATTGAATAAGGATCTATTGTGACCTTAAGACTTTTTTCATAAGACAGTATATTTGTTCACTTACAAGTGCATGTAAAACTTCTTTCAATTCTCACTGGAGAGTTCTCACAAGACAAAGAAAAAGAACATACCTATATTAAACTTATCAGTTTGTTGATTATGGTTAGATGTGTGTATTCTGTACCAACTGAATTCTTCAAGAAGGACCGTCCCTGGTGGTTTCTGCAATGAATGTATTTTCTAGTTTACAAATGCGTGTGCACTTAATTCTCTCTATAATGGAGAGAACTCTTATAGCTCATGAATGTACATGTTTGCTTCTCTCAATATAATGGAGAAATGTGTAGCCCATGAAAGTATTTCAGAAATGGTTAACAACATCTGATGGTAGTTTTCATAGATGATATAAAAAAGAAATAAAAAGGAAAGGGGATTTTTCTGGCATTGGAGAGGTGGGATGTTTTATTAAGATATAAATGTCAAAAACATGGAGTATATGGGAAATTATTCTGTTTTCAATAATAGCTTCCTGTAACTGGTGCTTGGTCTCAAAAAAAGTAATTACGATTTTCTTTAATATATGTAGGAGATTTAAAAAAAATACTGCTTTGAGTATTTAATAGCTCGTATTTTTTGAATAGATAATCTTTTAGTGATGACTTGGGACATTGGGATATTTAAACATACTTATTGTTGAATAATTAATACAATGCACGTGATACCAAAATTGAATGACACAAAAACAAAGTGACCCTGTTAGCCATTTCCAAAAGCTACCCAGCTCTTCTCCCTAGAAACCACTATTTAAAATTATTTGTGTTACTATCATCTTTAAAAAGTGATTTTTCCTCCTAAAAAGGAATCCAGAACACTGGCTGAAATTGCAAAAGCAGAGCTGGATGGCACCATTTTGAAGAGCAGACCTCTCCGAATTCGTTTTGCTACACATGGAGCCGCCCTAACTGTCAAGAACCTTTCGCCGGTTGTTTCCAATGAGCTGCTAGAGCAAGCATTTTCCCAGTTTGGTCCTGTAGAGAAAGCCGTTGTGGTTGTGGATGATCGTGGTAGAGCTACAGGAAAAGGTTTTGTAGAATTTGCAGCAAAACCTCCTGCACGAAAGGCTCTGGAAAGATGTGGTGATGGGGCGTTCTTGCTAACAACGTAAGTTTTAAACATCTCATCATCCTTCTGTGCAGTTGCAAATGGGCTTCTCTCTGTTCTGAACTTCTGTCTTTCCTTGTACAGTTCATCATACTGTCTTGGCATATGGTAAGTAGGTGTTGAGTGAATATTCACTGAATATAAATAAGGAATTTTTGTGTATCTCCAGGAGTCAAACTTCAGACTTCAGTATTATTGATTCATACTTGAATCTTAGAAATGTTTTCTATTATGATTTTCATTCAGGTGACTGAATGTCTGTTATATGCACAGGAAAATTTTATATTTAAATGATAGATGAATGACATTTTAATCAACTTTTTAAATGCATAGTTTTTTTTTTTAGTTTTAGCGGAACTGGATTTATTATGTATTATTAGGCTGTTTACAGAATTTCTGGAAATTCGAGGGAATCAAGCTTTGATGCTATGCTTTCAGCAGAAGTACACCTAAAAGAAATGCCCAACTTCTTCTTGAGATTGATAAGTACATAACTTTCATGAATTAAAATGCACCCAATTTAAAATGTAAAGCTCACTGAATTTTAACAAGTGAATGTACTTATGTAACTTATAGTCACAGTCAAATAGAGAACATTTTCATCATCCAAACAAGTCCCTTAGTGTTCTTCTGCAGTATTCTCCACCCTTTAACTGTGTATTAGATAGCTATTGATCTTTCTGCACTCCTATAAATTACTTTTGCCTTTTCTGGTTATTTCATATAAATGAAATAGTATGTACTCTTTTGTGTTTGGTTTCTTTCTTTCTTCCTTTTTTTTCTTTTTTTAAGATTTTATTTATTTGACAGAGAGACTGAGAGAGCATGAGCAGGGCAGAGGGAGAGGGACAGGCATACTCCCAGATGAGCGGGGAGCCTGACTCGAGGCTCTATCCCAGGACTCTGGGATCACGATCTGAGCTGAAGGCAGACATTTAACTGACTGAGCCACCCAGGTGCCACTTGTGTTTGATTTCTTTTGCTTAGCCTAATATTTATGAGATTTCATCCGTCCCATTGTATCAATATTTTGTTCCTTTTTACGGCTGAGTTTTATTCCATCATATGGACATAATCACAGTTTGCCCAGTGATTTAAGGGTGGGTGAATGTTCAAGTTGTTTCCAGCTGTTGGCCATTTTGAATAAAGCCACCGTGAACATTTGTGTAAAAGCTTCTTGTGAACATTATGTTTTCATGTGGCTTGGGTAATATTTAGGAGTAAATGGCTGAATTTTCAACTTTATGAGAAACTGCCAAATTGTTTTCCAAAATGGTGGTACCATTTCACATTCCTACCAGCAATGAGTGGGAGAGTTCTAGTTTATACTTGCTCCATACCTTCACCAACACTGGACATTTTTAGTCTTTTGGATATTCTAGTGAGTCTAGGAGCGTCTCATGGTGAGTTTAAGTTTTATTTTCCTAACTACTAATGAGTAGCATCTTTTCATGTGCTTTTTGGCTATTTTTATATCTTTTATTAAGTTTCTGTTGAAATTTTTTGCCTATTTTTTAATTGGGAGGTTTGCCTTACTGAATTAAAACATCTGGATACAGGTCTGTTTTATGATGATTTCTCCCAGTCTGTGGCTTGCTTTTTAATTTTTTAAATAGTATTCTTCAGAAAGCAGAAGTGAAGTATAATTTATGATTTTTTTTCTTTTATGATTTGTGCTTTTTGGATCCTTGTATGAAATTTTTGCCTTTCCCAAGGTAGCAAAGTTTTTCTTGTGCTTTCTTGAGACATTTTATAGCTTTTTTATTTATACCGGTGATCCATTTTGAGTATGATGTGCGGTAACAGTTTATTTCTTTTCCATACAGTTATTCATTTGTTCCAGCACGGGTAATTGAAAAGATTATGATTTCTCCTTTTTTATCTTCTATCTTTATCAAAAATCTTGGGGACAAACGTCTGCGCTATCTTTTGTTTCATTGATCTGTGTGTCTGTTACACCAATACTTTTTTTTTAAGATTTTATTTTATTTTAAATTTTATTTATTAGAGAGAGAGTGAGCCTGCGAGAGCAGGGTGGGGGGAGCAGCAGAAGGGAGAGGGAGAAGCTGACTCCCCACTGGGCAGGAAGCCCCTGAACTGGAAGTAAGATGTTTAACTGACTGAGCCACCCAGAAGCCCCTGAAAGATTTTATTTTTAGGTAATCTCTACATCCAACATTGGGCTTAAATTTACAACCCTGAGATTGAGAGTTGCGTGCTCTACTGACTGAGCCTGCCAGGTGTGCCCCACACCAATACTGTACTTTCTTAATTATTTTATGCTAAGATTTGAAATTAGATAGTATCACCTAACTTTATTCTTTTTTCAAAATTGTTCTGGGTATTGTTGTTTTGTATATTCTTACTTACTTTATCTGTTTATTTCCTAGTTTGAGTATGGTTAATGTACAATGTTACTTTAATTTCAGATTATTTTTACTGATTTTGAAATCAGCTTGTCAATTTAAAAAAAATTCTGCTGGTCTTTTGATTGAAATTGCCTTGCGTGTACAGGTCATTCTGGGGAATATTGACATCTTCACAATACTGACTTTTCCATTCCATGAATGTGGTATATCTCTCCATTTACTTAAAAATACTTGTAAGTAATTATAATAATAGTCATTAAACCTCTTGCCATGTTAACATGCCTTTCCTTTCAGTTTGCCCACAACAAAGTTCTTGATGTTCATCCTTAGTCTTTACACTGGATTTGTTGTAAAAGTTCCTTAGTTGATTATTGTATTTTTTCCTTTTATCTCTGTTAGTAATAAAGTGTGCCCATTTATTGTATTATTGGTTGGGATCATTGAAATATTTTAGGATTTGGGGGACTGGATACAAAGACAATATAAAATATCTGTTTTTGGCCCCACAGCTTAGTTTGGTGATTTGTAAAGCATTTTCAGTTTGTTTTAGACTGTTAAGCATTCATGCTAAAGCTGTCATTCATGTTATATCTGTTTTACAGCACTGCCAGTTTATTCCCTCAGATACTTTTTGGTCTTGTTCCCTTTGCTTAGAGAATGTGTGCTCCACATCACAGGCCTTGTTCCATTTTATTCACCTTTTGCTAAGATGTTATCTTCTCAGAGAAGTAGTTTTATCTTCATATAGTCATCCCCTCTGCAGTGTCAGATACTCTCCTCTCCCAGTTTATTTTTTGTCATAGCATTTACTGTTTTAATTTGTATGTCTTTCTCTGCAATAGAATGTAAGTTCTATGAGAGCAGGGGCTTTGTCTTGTTCAACACTATAATCCTAGCACCTATGTTCTTTTTTTTTTTAATTAAATTTACACTAACTTTAATTCTAGTATAGTTAACATACAGTGTTATATTAGTTTCGTGTGTACAGTATAGTCATTCAGCAATTGTATATCTTAGTGTTCATCAGAATAAGTGTGCTCTTAATCCCCTTCACCTATTTCACCCTTTCACACCCCCAGCCACCAGCCATCTGTTTTGTTCTCCATAGGTAGAGTCTTTTTTATTTTTTTTTTGGTTTGTCTCTTCCCTTTGTTTTGTTTCTTAAATTCTGCATATGAGCGAAGTCATATGGTATTTGTCTTTCTCTTATTTTGCTTAGCGTTATACTCTTTTTAGCACCTGTAGTCTCATAATTCCTGGCCATAAAGTAAGCTAATAATAGTTATTTAATGAAGAAAGGAAGGAGCTAAAGCAATAGACAAGGCATGTGATTAGTATTTTTTCCACTGCAGGCTTTGATTAATTGGTATTTTTTTAAAGTTATATCCAGGCATTGGGAAATATTTAATTCTTTCTTACAGGTAGCTTTTGGAATAATTTAAAAACAGTTTTGAGGGAATGGACAAGGTGTTGAACATTGTATTATCTGTCATATTTCATAATCATGAGCATGTTGGATTTTCATAGGCCTATTGTTCCATTTTTCAGATGAGAGAACTGGCTGAGAGATGTTAAGTAAATTGTGTAAGATTACACAACTAATAAATGGTGGATTTTAGTCTGACACCGCATCCCTTGCTTTTCATTTTGTGCTACAGGTGGAATTTTTTATAGACTATCCTTGCTCAGAGCTGTGTTGTTAGTTAAACCTTCTAATGGAACTCAGAATGCTCTTTTCCCTCCTTGGATAGTTGGTATCATCTGAAATGTAACTGCATGTAGAGGAATTTCCTCACTGCCTTGTGTAAAATGGGCTCCCTCTGTTAATTCTTTCTGACAGCATTGTGTTTTTTCTTCTTAGCTCTTAAAATTATTTGTTTACTCATTCTTTTTCATTTGTTTGTTTTCGTCTTTTAGAACCCTTCAGGGATTGTTTTGTTTACCCTGATTCTCTAGCCCCAAGTATGGTCTTGGTACATTTTGAATAATCAAATATTTATTGACAGACTGAATCTCAGATATTAAGAATAATACAAGTGATTTATAGGCGTGGTATCATGGGGATTTAGTTTCTAAGTGTAGACTTCTTGTGTAATCAAAATTTTCCTTGAAAATACTTTTATCTCTTTAAAGATTTATTTGAGAGAGAAAGAGAGCAGGGGGGAGGGGTGGAGGGAGAGGGACAAACAGACTCTCCACTGAGTGAGAGCAAGCCTGCTGGAGAGCTTGATCCCAGGACCTCCCCCCCATCATGACTTGAGCCAAAACCAAGAGTCAGATGCCTGACCGATTGAACTACGTGGGTGCCCCGAAAATACTTCTAAATTGTCATTAAGTGCTGTATACCATATGTAGTTCTAGGTAAACAGTCTGGTACAGTGTATATAATGATCAGTGCATATTATGCAAAAATGTGTTAATTAAATATTTATGCTATTTTGAAATTACAAAGAACAAAGATGGCAGAGAAAAGGATAATTTAAAATCTTCATCCATGGTAATAATGGTATGTTACATCTTTAAACATTAGAATCACACTTAGAACATAGAGATGCTCAGGCCCTAGAACTACATAAGAATTGAATAGGCATATTGCTAGCTGCTCACTACTTAAATTTCTCTTTCTAGCTTTTCTTTTTTTTTTTTTTTTCTTTCATTAAAAATTAAAAAAAAAAATTATTTGACACGGGCAGTGGGGAGGAAGCACAAGGAGGGGGAGCGGCAGGCAGTGGGAGAAGCAGACTCCCCCGCTGAGCAAGGAGCCCAATACAGGGCTTGATCTCAGGACCCTGGGATCACGACCTGAGCTGAAGGCAGCCCCTTAACCGACTGAGCCACCCAGGTTCCCCTGTTTTGTTTTGCTTTTCTAAAGACCATTTCAGGTTTAATTAAATCAAGATACAGTGTTACGTTTTTACTGTTTGCTAACTGATACCCTAAAAACGATGTTGGGGTTGTTTCCGTAGAAGCAGAAAAATGTATATTTCGATTTTTTTTATAAAGATTTTATTTATTTGAAGGAGAGAGTGCACAAGCGGGGGGGGGCAGTGCAGAGAAGCAGACTCCCTGCTGAGCTCAGAGCCCCACATGGGTTTCAATCCCAGGACCCCGAGATCATGGCAGGAGCTGAAATCAGATGCTCAAGCAGCTGAGCCACCAGGTGCCCTGCATGTTTCAATTTTAGTTAGAAAAGACATTTTAGCTTTAAAGCAACCCTTTAATTTAATATATATGGTGTCTGCATTCACTAATTGTTAGCATTTGGCATATGTTTTATTTCACTATATATGTACAGTTTTTGGTTTTGGTTTTTTGGCTAATTCATTTGAGAGTCAGATGTCGTACTTTATCCCTGAATACAGTACTTGATATGCATCTGCCAAGAATATTCTCTTAAAAGCTACAGTATACCTGTCATACTGAAGAAATTTAACATTTATTCAATATGGATACACCTTGAAGATACTGCAGATTCAGATCTAGACCAGTGCTGTAAAGTGAATATCACAATAAAGTGTGTCAAA
>NC_048224.1:61511846-61596344 GCF_002007445.2 Ailuropoda melanoleuca | reverse complement strand
TCATATAGACATTACCTTGAAGATACTGCAGATTCAGATCTAGACCAGTGCTGTAAAGTGAATATCACAATAAAGTGTGTCAAATGAATTCTTTGGTTTCTCAGTACATATAAGTTATATTTACACCTATAAACTATATTAAGTGTGAAATAAGCATTATGTTTTTAAAAACGTGCATGCCTTAATTAAAAAAAAACTTTACTGATCAGGTTGGTGGTTGCTGAAGGTTGGGGGGTTGTGGCAATTTCTTAAAATAAGATGATACTGAAATTCGCTGCATGAACAGTCTTCCTTGCAGGAGGGATTTTTCTTTAGCATGTGGTGCTGTTTGATACCATTTTACCCACAGTAGAGCTTCTTTCAGAATTGGTAGTCAGTCCTCTCAAACCCTGCTGATGTGTTATCAACTACGTTTATGTAATAACGCTAAGTTGTTTGTTGTCATTTCAACAATCTTCACAGCATCTTCACCAGGAGTAGATTCCATCTCAAGAAACCACTTTCTTTGCACATCCATAGAAGCAGCTCCTCATCTGTTAAAATTTTATCATAGGATTGCAGCAGTGTGGTTCTGCTTCTAGTTTGCTTTCTGTTTCCACTACATCTGCAGTTTTACTTCCTCCACTGATGTCTCGAACCCCTCAGCTGAAAGGCATCCATGAGGGTTAGATTGGAATCAGGTTCATCCAAGCTCCTGTTAATGTTGATAGTTAGACCTCTTCCCGTGAAGCACAAATGTTCTTAATGGTGTCTAGAATGGTGAAGCCTTTCTAGAAGTTTCTCATTTTACTTAGCCCCAATCCATCAGAGGAATCGCTATCTAAGGCAGCTATAACCTTATGAAATGTATTTATTAAATAATAAGACTTGAAAGTTGAAATTGCTCCTTGACGTGTGGGCTGCGGAATGGATGTTGTGTCAGCAGGCATGAAAACAACATTAATCTTGTTTTATATCGCCATCAGACCTCTTGGGTGACCAGGTGCATTGTCAATGAGGAGCAGTATTTGAAAGGAATCTTTTTTTCCTTTCTGATCAGTAGATCTCAGCAGTGGGCTTAAAATATTCAGTAGACCACGTTGTAATTAGATGTGCTGTCATCCAGGCTTCTTTGTTCTATGTGTAGAGCACAGGCAGAGTGGATTGAGCACAATTCTTAAGGGCCCTGGGATTTTTAGAATGGTCAGTGAGCATTGGCTTCATCTTCAGGTCACCAGGGCTGCGTTAGCCCCTAACAAGACAGTCAGCCTGTCCTTTGAATCCAGGTATTGACTTCTCCTCTATGGCTATGAATGTCCTCGATGACATCTTCTTCCAGTATAAGGTTATTTAATCTACATTGAAAATCTGTTGTTTAGTGTACCCACCTTCATTAATCATCTGAGCTAGATCTTTTGGGTAACTTAAGCTTCTGCATCAGCACTTGCTGCTGCACCTTGTATTTTTATGTTACAGAGATGGCTTCTTTCCTTAAACCTGATGACCCAGCCTTGGCTAGTTCAGACTTTTTTTCCTGCAAGCTTCCTCACCTCTCTCAGCCTTTATAGAATTGAGGAGAGTTAAGGCTTTGCTCTAGATGAGGTTTTGGTTTAAGGGACTATTGTGTATGGTTTGATCTGCTATGCAGACTACTTAAAAGTCCTCCATTTCAGCAACAAGGCTGTTTTGTTTTCTTACCATTTGTATGTTCACTGGAGTGGCACTTTCAGTTTCCCTGAAGAACTTTTCCTTTGCGTTCACAACTTGGCTAACTGCTTGGTGCAAGAGGCCTCGCTTTTGGCCTTTTTTGGCTTTTGGCATGCCTTCTTCACTAAGCTTAATCATTTCTAGCTTTTGATTTAAAGTGAGAGGCATGCAGCTCTTCACTTGAACACTCAGAGACCATTCTAGTACTATGCATTGGCCTAATTTCAGTATTGTTGTGTCTCTGGGAGTAGGGAGGCCCAAGGAGAAGGAGACAGATAAGAGGGAGAAAGACTGGGGGAATGGCTTGTTAATGGAGCAGTTAGAACACACATAGTATTAATTGATAATGTTTGGTCTTATATGGGTGTGGTTTGCGATGTCTCAAAACAATTACAGTAGCAAGCAACATCGAAGATTACACATCACCATTTATATTTGTAAATGGCAATAATAATGAAATATTGTGATAATTACCTACCAAAATGTGACACAGACACACAAAGTAAGCTAACGCTTTTGGAAAAAATGGGGCCAATAGACTTGCTTGATGAAGAGTTGCCCCAAATTTGTAAAAAAATGTGTAAAAAAAAAAAAAAAACAAAAAAGCCCACTGTATCTGAAGTGCACAGTATAGTAAAGCTGAATAAAATTAAGTAGCCTGTACTCAAAAAAGATGGGGCATATTGAAAGTACACAGGAGGCAAACTGAAGGTGCTCCTGAATGGCCAATGTTGGAACAGTTTATAGTATTAGATTTTAAGCTGTAGAATAAAGTGTACATATCCATGAGTCCATACTGATAGAAGTAAAATTATTGAATGAATAAATAAATGGAAGCGAATGGACAACTGTTCCTTATAGTAGAATTCCAGTTAATCAGTATGGAAGGAATGAGAGAAAATCACCAGTAGGACAAACCCTGTAGTAATAATTGTTACAGACAAGATTTACTGATGGGTGTACAAGTTTTTGCCAAAACTTGAGAAACACAATTTGCATACTCGTTTGTATTAGGTACAAATGGAAAAATAGTAAATTTAGTGGAGAAGCGACAGACACCACCATTACCAAGTATTAAGGTTCATATCACCTGTAATAAGACATTGATATCAGGAACTGCTTGATACGATCCAGTCAGAGGGATACATTGTCATTTCTGTGGACTTTCTGGCCAAAAATTTATAACCTCAGGCTAGTCCATGAGGAACCACAACGTGAACCCAGATTGAAAGACATTGTACAAAATAATCAGTTCTCTTTAAAAGAGTGTTAAGTTCATTCTGAGGCTAGTGGGGAGGAAGGTGTGCTGAGCGCCTACGCTGGATACCGTGGCCTGGCTCTGTGCACATAGTAGACCTCTCCTGCCAGGCTGGCAGGTCAGGGTGGCAAGTGCTAGACACTTGACTATGGCAGCAGGTGGACAGGCTTCTGCCTCAGCTGGGCATGGTGGCCCCTGAGAACCTGCTGCCCTACAGGTCCAGTCCAGGTTCTGGAAATCAGTGACAGAGCAGGGCTCCAATGGCCTGGGTACCCCCAGTAGCACCAGGCCTGCATTCCCGGAATGCCCCAAGCTTTCCAGTGCCATGGCCTGGGTATTGCACTGGCATATCATGATGGAGCTAGGAATATGACCTGCAGAGGAAGGAGAGGTTTACAAGATGATGGAACAGAAGATGAAGGAAGAGCAGGAGAGAAGGAAGAAAAAGGAGTTGGAAGAGAGAGAGTCACTAGAGGAGACCAAGGAACACATCCTGAAGTTGCAGGAGAAACTTTTCGCCCTACAGGAAGAGAAGCCACTAGCTTTTCTTGAAGCTCAAGAAAAATTTTGCATGAGGTTGTGCCTGGCCACTTGTAGTCCACCCAGACAGAGGTCCTCCAGCCTCATGGTGCCTTGTACTTACAAAAGCAGATGGAACATGGTAACCAACAGACTGGACTTCCTCCCTATGTCCCACGAATCCAGCTTCTGTACTTGCCTCCCTGCTGCTTCCTCCTGCAGATGCAGCTGGCAGGGAAGTCAGGCTTTGCCTTTTCTGCTGCACCTGCAAATACAATCAACAGAAAGTCTGGCTTTGCAGCTACCAACTAACTAGGCCCTTGGCTCTCAGCATAGCCAAAACCTGTGATTCTACCATAAATCAGATTTTATTTTCAACCTCACTTCCACACACTGCTGTGGGGGAGGATCCCGGTCTGCCCCAGGGCCTGGTTAGTGAGACCTGTCTGCCACTGGAAAAGAAAAAAATGTCAAGTTCATGAAAGACCAAGAAAGACTGAATGTGTCTAGGAGCTTACACTAATAATTGTCAGATATATCCTGTAAATAAAACTACAGCAGTTAAACTGAAGAAATACAGCTGATTGAGGCTACTACCATACAAGACAGCTTTAATTGTTAACAAGCCAGATAGCTTGGCCTCTGCTTTTTCGTTTCACCTTAGAAGATAGACAAAACGGGTTTTAGCAAGTATATATTGAGGAAATAATTTATTTGTAGTATACAAGTTTCTAGTTTTCCTTTCAGTGCTACAAGTAAGTTATTTTTCTCATGGGTCACTTAATTTTTCAGAGACTATGGCAGTGAAGAAGGAAGACAAGGGATGATGAGCTGGTTCAAGCTGTGACTTGGTCACTTAGTAGTTCGTTTATTTCTTCATTCTCTTAACACCCTTCTGCTTACTCATCTATTCATCTACCCATTCTTTCCCTTTTTTATGTCATTCAACATAAAGATCTTATGTACTGAGCCCAGCAATAAGTGTGGAGAGCACAGTGCTAAAGGAACAAAGAGTAGCAGGACATTTTTGTCCATTAGTTATATTATAGATTAGTTTCTAGATCTTGTTCATTTTTCAAAATCCTACAAAAATATATGAGACCTGAAAATAATTAGTGGGTTCAAATTAAGTTGTAAAATTGAGGTTTTATCAGTTTCCAATTAATTATAACATGAAGGATGTTAAAATTTGTCACACTTTTTTAGTTCCATTTGTAAATGTTACCTAGGAAGTTACCTATCCTTTACCTGAAGAGACATTAAATATACATACAAAGATACTCATTAAAGCATCTTGTGAAATAGAAAAAATTAAAAGCGTACATATATAAAATAGGGAATATTTCTGAATATCGTCTCTAAGTTCAGATTATGGAATTGTTGGTGTGGTATCAACTTACTTCAAAACAAAGTAGAAATTCTTGAATTTATAGACAAAGTAATGGAAGGAAAAAATAACTGTTTTAAGTGATTTTACCTTTTTACTCCTGATTTGTAAATCTTTTCTCACATTTTATCAGAAAAAAGTTGCTTTAACAATGGGAGTACCTTACACATTTTGTTTAGAATATTTGGTTTTTATTTTGCAATGTTATAGCAATACATGTATAAAACAAAACTCAATGATACATTATATATGTAAAGCAAAAAAGTTCACGGTCCTGTTTCTCAGATTATCCCAGTATGACCAGTATGACATAAACTTTTTCTACCCCCCTCTGTGCTCATAAAAATGATTTTTAAAATGAGTAATAGGAATCCTGTTTTTTTACTTGCTTTCTTACTGATAGCTGTATTTTAGATACCCTTTTGTGTCAGTGAATGCAAATGTGCCTTCGCAACAGTTTTGTGTTCCTTGGCATCAATGAGCAATACTTGTTTCCCATTTATAATTGATTGTGCCTTCAATCTTTTGCCTTTAATTAATGTCACAGTGTATATCTGTGTACATATATCCTTGCACATTTGTATATATATATTTTTTAAGATTTTATTTATTTATTTGACAGAGATAGAGACAGCCAGCGAGAGAGGGAACACAAGCAGGGAGAGTGAGAGGAAGAAGCAGGCTCCTAGCGGAGGAGCCTGATGTGGGGCTTGATCCCATAATGCCGGGATCACGCCCTGAGCCGAAGGCAGACGCTTAACCGCTGTGCCACCCAGGCGCCCCACATTTGTATATTTCTTTTAGTTTATTGGAAACGGACTAGCCCATTTAAAATTCTATTACATGTTGTAAGTTATCCCTGAACAAGGCCTTTGTTGCAATTCTGAAGACCAGGAAAAGCTTGGAAAACCAGAAGCTTTTTCATGTATCATTTAGTGGCAGGATCTGATATGAGACTATTTGATGATAAAACCTGTCCTGCATTTATGTTGGGTTCATGTCAGACCTTTACTATTTTCACAAAAGTGAACGTTCATCTTCCTGCAGAAATACCAGTGTGGTTGATTACTGGGTCCTCAAATCCTGTTAGTGATACTAGTATATGGACCCTTTTTGAAATCAGGAAAAATCAGTTTCAAGTAGTAGTGGAGTTTTTGAATACAGGATTTTTACCTGTACCTATGTACGTTTTCAGCTGTGTGAATATGAAAATCCTTCTTTACCGTAAAATTTATGAGTGTGTTAATGTCCAAGAAGTGGATTAACCACTTTATTTGAATATTCAATTTACCTGAATAGAAATGTATATTGGGGACGTAGACAAAAATCTCAAAATAGTCTAGATTTTGCTTAAAATCCCTTAGGAACATTGTTACTTTGTCGTCTGACCCAGACTCCTCTAATAGCTGGGTTTTCTGCTGTCTGTGGGAAATACCACCATTTTTTTTAGTTCATGGACTTGTGTTTAGGGGAAGCATTATACAGGATACAGAGTATCTTGAAATTTGAGTATTGCACTTAATGTAGGAAAGTACTTTTAAGAGCAACCTAAAAAATGAGACTTAATGAGAGGGCATCAGTATTATATAGTTTTCACTATTGAAATTATTTTTCTGTTTTTGAGTAGAGGGCATATATACTTGAATTTGCATTGAAATAAGAGCCAATATAATGTGAGTCTATTCAGTATTATTTTGTGGGTTTTTGTCTCTTAATTATAAGCAATTACTGACTTATTTGTAATTCTGCACACATATATAGTTCAATATTTTTTTCTCCCACATACCTCTAGGGCTGAGGTTGGCATACTTTTTCTGGGAGAGGGCTAAATAGTAAACATTTTAGGCTTTGCAGGTTATATGGTCTTTGTCTCAACTACTTAGAACTGCTTTGAGTAAATGATTGTCTTATAAAATTCAATTTACAAAAACAGATGGTAGGCTGACACCTGTTCAGAGGTTTTCCTCAGTGGTTTGATAAAATGGGGGAGAGAGGGTTTGTTAAGAGTTCCTTTGACACACAATAGGTTTTTTTGACTAAGCAGTGTTATTCTTCATAGTGGCTTATGTCAGGATTGGTTCTGAGTGCCTTTAAGAACTCTGTTATGCCAGCGATAGATCCCAGGCTTTTCTCTTTATACACCAATAGAATACATGTTTAAGCTTTTGGACTCCTGATTGCTTGACTATAAGCATATTAGCTATCTTAGTTACGTATTATTACTCTGTTTTTTCATTTATCCTAGTTACTTCATTTCTTTGGGTTATTTGATTTATTAAAGGCTTAGAGCAATCTAGAAGAAGGAAAGTAAATCTAGTAAGTCATTCATCATCTATAGATTTTGTATAAAGTAACTTGTGTAAATGATTTTGTTTTACCTGGAATGAAATACTTGATTATGGCTTACATGTCAACCATGCTGAAATTTTTATTTAAAAAACTTCAGACATGAGGAAGAGCATCGCCGCCGTGAGGAAGAAATGATCCGACACAGAGAACAGGAGGAACTGAGGCGACAACAGGAGGGCTTTAAGCCAAACTATATGGAAAATGTAAGTAAAATACTAGTTAACTAAAATTATTTTATATTGTCAGGTATACAATGCATATTTAGAATTCTTTGGATATTGGTTTTATATAATACATTTTTTAATCTTTCTGAATTTGTCATGTTTGTTTATGTTAAACTAATGTTTTTCTTAACCTCTTACAGGTAATAAAGGTAGTTTCTGAAGATACTATTAATGTTTTATGAAAAGGATGTTAAATTTTTCTCCACTTATATCTTTTTTTAATATATGGTTCTAAATTAGGACTCTTGCTAAATCTATCATCTCTACTTGGTTGGTTTTCAACACTTACTGATACTAAAAATTCTTCACCTGAAAAAAAAAAATTCTTCACCTGGCTGGTTCAGTGAGAGGAGCATGCAGCTCCTGATCTTGGGGTCGTGAGTTCAAGCCCCACGTTGAGTGTAGAGATGATTTAAATAAACTTTTAAAAAAAATGAAATAAAAATTCTTTATATTGGAAGATTTTAGATATATACAGATGTAGACCAGTATGTGCTCATCACCCAACCATGACAGTATCAACACACAGCTGCATCTTATCATCTTTAGGTATACCTACTTTCCTGAATTATTTTTATTAAATCCCTGACTATAAATGATTTCATTAATAAGTATTTCTGTATGTATCCCTAGAAGATAAGGACTCTTTTTAAAAATATCTTTGTCATATCTTAAAAATTGTCACTTCTTTAATATTAACTAGTAAAAGCCCAAATTTGCCCAGGTTTATAACAGTTTTTATTTTGTTTACGGTTGGTTCAAATTGGCTTGATAAACCCAGTGTTTTTAGTCTGTAGGTTTTGTCTTCACCATTTAAATTTTTTCCTTAATTCTTTAAGAAACAGACCCTTGTTGTTGAACTTACCCTTGCAGTGATGTTTAACAAGTTTCTCTATCTCTGAATTTCTTATAAACTGGAGTTAGTTCTAAAGATTTGGTCTGACTCAGGTTTTTGTTTTGGTCAGGCAAAATGGTAGGGCAAACAAAGATACTTCAGATATGTTAAAATCCCCAAGTTCTTAATGTGAACTAATGAAGAGTCTTATTATTCACCTTAGATGAATGCTATTTTAACGGCCATTATTCTGAAAAATACTTACTAGTGTTTTTTTCCCTAGCTATTCAAAAGTCATGATTCTTTTAATATGTTTCTGAGACTAAAAGTAGTAATTCAAGTCAGTGACTCTTTTGCTGACCTTCTCTGTCCCCATTCTTCTGTCCCTAGAAAAATTTTTAAACTTTGTTTCTAAAAAAGAATACACATGGTAAAATACATCCTAACTTGTATAATAATAACAAGAAATTTTTATCTTAGCTTGCATCAAGTAAATATCCTTTGACTAAAAATTATGTGGCATTTAAATTCATTTAGAGAAGTTTATTACTTATAAGTCATACTAATGGTTTAATTTAATTGATTTTTAAATTCCATCACCAAATTAGTTGAATTTTCATTGCAAATTTTCTTCTAATTTCTAGCATCGTTTTGCAATTGTCTTTTTCCTTCTTGGATACATAGTGTTTGCTTATAACCTATTTTAAATGTGGTCTTAGGTCTTTTGGTTGTTACATGTTACCATAAATCTGTTGGATTTATCAATGTGGGGTTGTTTTATGATGTTATGAAAGAATGGAATTAAAATTTTTTTGGCCCATATTTTGAAAACTAGTGACTAAGTTTTTATTTTCAAATATAATCAAGATGTAAACCACATATGATACATTTCCTAGGGAAACTTTATTCCATTGAGGATTAGGAAGTTCTTCCTTGTCCTTTTATGTACCTGAATATTTATTTTCCTAAAGTGCTTGCTTATGTCAAAGTTGGTCGAATAAGCTTTCTTAATATTTTTTTTGGCATAAACTTCACATTCGTGGAGCACATTTGTAGCTATTTGTAATGTCATATACATAAATCATTTAGGGGACTAGAAGGAAATGATTAAGTAAAATGTATTCTACTGTTACATTTAAGTTGGCTATATCATAAATTTGTTTACAGACTCTTTAGTCTTTGGAATTATTTCATAATTATCTTAAACTTATACCAGTTTTTTTTATATTTGTTCAGTGGCATTTAATATAGGTATAGTTAATGAAGGACAGGTTTTAATTTTACTTTTCTATTCAAAAATTATTTGGAAATGTTGCTTCAATTTAAAATTGAAATACTGCAAATTCTTATTTTAATTTTAAAATAGTTGTATGTTTAAAATTAATTTTATGGTAGGTAAAATTTTACAAATTACCAGTGAACTTTGAGAATAAATGAATTACATATTTAAAATATTCATGGTGGGTTTTTTGAAGTACTTCAAAAATAGATCATTTACTGGTTCACCAGATTATACTCTTAGAAAATGTAGATGATGTATTTTAATATTAAGATATCTTTGTTTTCAAGTAGTTAAAATATATGTTGTATATTTGAAGCATCATAAGATTAATTTGTCTAGAGCAGAAGTCAGCAAATTATTGTCTGGGACCAGTTGCCGAGTTTCATACCACTCTACCACAGACCTAAGAGTGGTGTTTACATTTTAGAGAGTTGATGGATAAGGAAAATAAAAGAATACTAGAGTATGTATAACTCACAAAACCTAAGATACTTAATTTTTGACCCTGTACAGAAAAAGTTTGCTGAACGCTGGGCTGGAGAGTTGGTGCTGGGTTTTTTTTTTTGTTTTTTGTTTCTCTTTCTGTTTTTAATTAATATTCTTGTTTGGCCACAAAGTTATTATAACCTTAATTTTCTGAAGAGGAACCATATTTAAAGTAGTATGTAACAATGGAATTAAATATTTAGGGGAAATACAGCTTTTGCCAGATTTTTAGATTTTTTGATACTAGAACTTGTGGAGAGACAAAAGTTTTTTCATCATTTTGGTATCAGTTTTATTTGGTTCCTAGCTTCATAATGCTTCTTAATAAAAGCTAATCAAGCACTAAAGAAATATTAACAAAAGCTCTTAAGGTCTTGACTATTTTGTCTTAATAGAAGAAACATTGAGGTAATTGTTGTATCAGTTACTCTTCATTTACTTTGAAAACTGTCTTTGGAAAAAATTGTCAAATTTAATGTTTGTTTTTGTTTTTAAAAGCTTTGAAATTAGGCCCTCTTATGTGCTTTCTCTTTTTTTCACTGTTCAGTTTAAAGGGAGGAATCAAATGGTAAGTGTTCCGCTTGCCCAAGTAGTAAGAGTAATTAGTATAAAGCAGATTTACTTGGTTTAAGATGCCACCTCTCATTTCTTTCTAATATTCCTATTAGAAATATTCCAACACAAATAATAGTATGGACTTTGAAGTGTAAAATAAAAACTGATTTCCATATTTTGTGTCTTGAAAAATAATTTTTTTAAATGTCATAAATTATGAGGGAAAACACATCATGTCTGGTCATGTTTTTCTTTGTTAACCTTCAACTTTATCACAATTTTATGACATGAATATATTTTTAAGAGTTTCAAGGATATGTCAGCACTTCATCAACTAGAAGTTGTCGGTTTTATTTCATACCTTATTCTTAGAAGAAGTCAGGCTCTTTGATAATAGCTTGGTAATTATAAATTAAACATGTTAATTTTCACTCCTATAGCATAGTGTATTTTTGACAACCATAACAATGTATGTATTTTAGTGCTGTGTCTTAAATACATTTAGGTTTATCTTTACCTTTACCATAATGTAGAGTGTAATATTGAACCATTTTCTTGATAGTACTTACTAGGTTGAAATTTTCTATTTACCATAATTTTATAGCTTTTGGACACATCACAATAAGCTACATAATGTTAGTGTAAAAAATTTATGAGATTGTCTCTTATGATTTTCCTGTGATTGTTTTTATATTAGGTTGCTCCACTTACTATAGACTAAGTAGTTTAAACATTTTAGTACCGCAGCATACCAGTCTTTACCTGTGGATTCAGTTTGCGTTGGAGTAAAGTGGAGATTTCAATTAGAGTATTTTTTACTTCAGTTTTCTTCGAGTAAACTTTGCTTTCTTGGGAAAATGATAATATTATAAAAACATCTAAATGTCATTAAGCTTTAGTAGTTGTATCAAGTAGTTATAAAATACTTTGTTTAGGTAAATCGGGGCAGTGTTTATATGGGATGCTACTTTGTTTTCAAACTTCAGGAGTTTCGTTTGTTTTTTTAGAAGTTTGTTTTTGGTGTAAATATTAATGTTTGGTTTTTAGTGAATAAAAGAATAGCCCTTCAGATCTGTTTCAAAGTATATACATGAATTGATACTGAAGAATTTTTATTTTTGTTTGAGTATGTGGTAATATCCCTGGATATTTAAACACATGTGCATAATAAACCTGGAAATAAATGTGTATTGTATGCTAAGGCAAGAATTTGATTCAGTCATGTTTCTTTGTCAGAGTAGGCCATTGTAGCTCACTATTACATAGTGAGGCCAAGAGTATTAAGGAGATGTAGCCAGAGGCTAAGGGTATAATGCCTCTTCCATGGTAGTGTTTTTCAAATAGTGCATAATAACCATTCAGGGAGAGTTTTAAAAATGTGGGTTTTTCCCTTAGGTCTCCAACCTACAAACTGATTTGTTTCATGATTACAGTAGAATCTGATGCATTCTCCATTAATCACATTTTTGGCTAAATTTAGTAGTTTTCAACCTTTGCAGCACATTTTTGTAACTTAAAAAAGAAAAATGTCTGAGTTCAATTCACCAAATATTTTTGATACAGTGGGTCTGAGTTGGAGCCATGGGATCTGCATTTTAAGAAACTCTTCAGTCTGCTTATTTTCATTAGCAAAAATAGAAGACCATTGGCCATATGTTGAAATGAGACATAGTTGAAATATTGAAATAAGATTAGTAGTAGTTGAATTTTTTACGGAACCTGGGAGTTTGAAGGGAGGGCGCAGAGTCCGTCAACATGGAGGGTAGGATTCATACACTTAACAATGGAAGTAGTACAACATTCTATGTGAATAGTGCTCTGTGGGATTTTGGTGTGACAACTTTTAGTTAAGCTTTCAGCCTATATGTATTGTCTCAAATGATGCATTAACTTTTTGTTTTTTAAGTATTTCATCTAGACCGGGGGTTGACAGACGGGGGTAAGCCTGGCCAAATCTGAACACTGCCTGTTTTTGAAACAGTTTTATTGGAACACAGTTGTCCTTATGTTTTGATTATGGCTGCTTTGTCCAGAAGTGGTAGATTGACTAGTCATGACACAACTCTGTGAGATTATCAAGACTCTCTGGGCTGCTAAGCCTGAAATACATACTGTCTGGCCCTTCACCAAAAATGTTTGCCCACCCCTGGTCTAGGTCCAGTCTGAGAGTTGGGAGTAATCTATAAAAAGTGACTCATGTTAACCAAACTCAAAGAGTTTGTGAATTAAAATGCAACTTTATTAATTAATATGTTTTTTTCCAGTGGTTTTAGAAGGCTTATTGAACAGAGCACCTCATATTCTAGAATCAAGGTTCCTGAAGAATCCAAATTAGTGTCCTGAAGGTTTATTGGTAGTCATGATTGTAAATCAGAGCAAAAATTATTGGAAGAACTGATAAAGCATCACTGCCGCATAGCTGATTATTTTAGAGTTTTCAAATGTTTTCTTAGTAGAGACATAAAGCATTGTTCTTTCAGATTTTACCCTTTCTTGATCAGTATTGCCAGATTTAGCCTGTTTAATCAGTCATTTCTTTGTGTTAGTCTTTTTTCCTGCTTCTGGAGTGGGCATTGTTTCTTTTCTCTGACTTAATTATAACCCAGCTTTCCCTGATGTGCCATGTGCAAAACTCAAAACAAACTTTAGCTAGTAATAAAACTTCATTAATAGGTGCTGGCAGAGAGAACTGACCCTAATCATTAATTACTGACGAGTAGGTACAAATACATTTTCTGAAATGATTTTTGAATTTTTGAGAGAAGTTGCCATTTTGTGGTTTCCACCTGGCTATTACTTATCTTTCTATAAATTATTTAGCTCTAACAAGTGATTTGATTGTATTGCAGAAGAAGATTGTTCTTTGGAAGTTTGAACACCTGAAGCATTCAAACAAAGGACATGTTTCACAAAGAATTTTTATAGCATCTTCATTATTCTGTGCAAATAACTGAAGAATTATTTGCTGTAGGGTTTGTTGTCAGATTTAGGTTTGACTTTCTGGGCAGCTTAGTGTAATGGCAGCCCAGTTCCAGGGATTTGGATATGATGATAAAGATCAAAATTGATTGTATCAGTTATATTGCAGTGGTTTCCCATATACTGCTCTAGTTGTGCCCAGATTTTTTTTTTTTTTAAAGATTTTATTTATTTATTTGACACAGAGACAGCCAGTGAGAGAGGCAGCCAGTGAGAGAGAGACAAGCAGGGGGAGTGGGAGAGGAAGAAGCAGGCTCCCAGCAGAGGAGCCTGATGTGGGGCTTGATCCCAGAACGCTGGGATCACGCCCTGAGCTGAAGGCAGACGCTTAACGACTGAGCCACTCAGGCACCCCCTGTGCCCAGATTTTTATTAATGTTTTCATTTATTTATTTACTAAAATAATGTGTTTCTTACAGTGAGCCAGGAACTTTTCTGAATATTTGGGATGGAGAATAATTGGAATTAGATTTTTGTAATCAAGTGAAAACAAAAATCAATAGCTATTTACATTTGTAAAGTTTTCATATCCTTTAGAAGTGATCTTCAGGGATTTTGACAGCTGGGAGTATTTGGATTGAACATATGTATCAGTCTTAACCAGCTGTGGAAATCTTTGATCACTTCACTTCTCTTTGAAACTTCTCAAAGGATTTTTAAATAGTTTTAGTAATAACTAAACATATGTAGGGGAACACTTAACAGTTTTCATTCAAACTGGGACAACTGAATAATGGGTACTATTTAAAGTTACTTTTTTTTTTTTAAACAGCAGGCAGAAAACAGGCTGTCTCAGGCAAAGCAGGGTGTATGGTTGTTCCAGTCATATGTTATGATTATAAATAAGTTTTTTCATTCATATTTAAAAGACTTCCAAATGATTCCAAAGGGAAATGCTTACTGAGTCTCCCTTAGACTCTGTACACACTTTACCCAAAGATACTTTATTGTACTTAATTATTTCTGTGTCATATTAGATGACTAATATCTTTTTTTTGTCTTACCTTCCATTAGTGTTTCAGAGAGTTTTATAATCCAGGAAAATTTCTGTATCTCTCTTCTCCTCCCGGACAATGTACTCAGTGCATGCATAACCTTCTCTGACTGTGCACCTCAGCTGTATCATTTTCAATATGATTCTTTTTTAGTACTTAACCACATTGCATTCTAATTTTTTTCTGACTTTGTTGCCAACTAATTTAGCTCTTTGCATTTTTTGAGTTTGAGAGTCTTGTATTTGTCATGTTGTAGTTACTTAGACAAAAATTGGGAGAATTAAATAGTCGTTTGGCGTCCTGTTTTTCAGTGTCAGTGCTGCTCAGTCATATGATTTTCGCTGTTCTATATGGGTCACCATACTTTGGTATTTATTGAATACTAATGTCTCAGATGTCAAACATCTGTAGTTTTGAAACATAGGTGGTATTAAGACTGACTATTGATATATTTTTGTAGACTTTATAATGGAATCACATAATGAAGAGTAAATTTTTAAAAATAGTCAAATAACAATTTTTTGTGTTTGGTTTTCAGCACACCTAACTTTTCAATATTTGGATCGCATTTGAATATTCCATCCGAGTGTTAGACTTATAGGAAGATTTAGAGGTTTCTATTTAGTAAGAAAATTTGGTCACTGTTTTACTGTTTCAGAACAGAGTGCTGAGTACCATGGAGGACACAGAAGTGAAGCAAGCTCAGGGTCAGGTCTTTGAGGATTTTAGAGTATTAAAGGTATAGAGTATCTATGTAGACAGAGGTACAGCTAAAACATTTTGAGAGTTTGGAGAAAGATTCTGTGCTAGGGAGTGTGAAGTGTGCACTGAGTAGCCTCAGCACTGTTGAACTTATCTTTTAATTTTTTTTTCTTAACTGGTATGATTTGTTTATTAATCCACTGTGTTGTAGGTATATATCACGTATTTTCATTTGAAATGGTAAGTTCTTCTAATCTACTTTATTCGGAATGGTAAGATCTTTCACCTGATGTTTACCTTTCTTGAGGGGTTGGAGAAGAGGAAAGTCAAGATTGGCAAATAGAAATGTTCACCTAAAGTAAACACTTTCTGAGATGTCACATATGTGTGATATAAATAATAAGAATTTTTAGGTATTAAATAATTAAAAAGAGTCTAGGAAAACATAAAAATTTAACTTCTGTTTTATGACTTCTTAATGTTCTACTTAGCGCCCCCCTCAAACAGAAGTTGTTCTACAAGGCAATTATGTAAAAAAAAAATTTTTTTTTTAGGTCAGTCTCCATCTGATACCTTCTTTACTTTGTATTGAGGACATGAAGGTCTGTAGTATCACCTGAAATGTCAGAGTTTTATACCAAATCAGACTAAATAAATGTGAATGTTAATATCGCTGTGTAGTTATTATCTGTTAGTGATGGGGGTAGGAACTTGGGTTTGAGCATGCTCTGCTGATGAAACGCATTTATTTCTGTTTAAAATTTCAAGTAATTGAAAGTATATGGGTAAGTTTGCCTATATTTTGTCTTATGATATCCTGCACTATATTGTACACCACGTTTCAAATTCTGTGTTTTCTGCTTGTAAATTTACCATGTTTCTCACAAAGTAACTTCTTCATTTGGCCTATTACTGCTTTTTAAAATTCTGCTTTTAAACAATTAACATGCTTATTACGGTAGTTTCTCTTATAATTGTGTATTTTAAACATTTGGATTTTATTTAGTTACCACTTCAATATTTTTAGAATTATTATAATTATACCTGTTGCTTTAAGTTATCTACTTAGGAAAAATACATAATTTGTTAAAATTTCAAAGCTTCTGCCATGCTACTAAAACAATTTGTTTAATGCCCAGTATCATGAACGAAAAGATTCCCCGTTAAATACATACTTTAATTCTTCATACATTAGAGCGCATGTGCTTTTGTTTGCTCCTTCTACTGCTTTCTTCCGTTGATAGGGCCAATTTGGCATTTCTTCTTGTACAGTTTATATTTGTCCTTTTGTTTCATCTTTCATACCTTGGTCTGGCCAGTCATGATAGTTGTTTTGACTTTTGACTTTGTTAAGGAAATGTACTTGTTAAGAGGTTATGGGTGAAGAAATGCAAACCAGTTACCAGGATACTATTCAAAATATTGTGTTTGTGCTGTAGCTGATACTATCGTGGCTGATTTCTTTAAGAGTTTAGGATAAAATAACTAAATTTGAAGAATAAATATTCTTAATCAATTTCAGTTTTTAGCATCTCTTCAGTTTGCCATGACAATTGAAAAGCAATGATGATAATGGTAATTTTGAAAATGTCCCTTGGGTATTTGATTAAAAATATTCTCAGTTGAATATGAATTTATTTAAAAAATTAATTTAAAATACTTATTCCCTTCGGTCTCTTGATACCTGGTGATTATATGTAATTAGATTTAATTAATCTTCAGTTAGAAAACTACCCTAGTTTTTAAAAAGCTGCAGTTAATTTCTGAATTTGACAGTGATACCAGAATAATCTTTTAAAGGTACCCAAACCAGGCTTTAAAAATACATTGAGTGAATCTAGATTAAGAGCTCTTTGTCTTGAGGTTAATGAATATAGTGAGCTAAGTTGTAAGTCCCCCTACTTATATTTGTTTCCTCTCATTTCTGATTTGAAATTTAACAAGTAACGAATTTTTATTATTTGTGACTAAAACTTCTAGTGTATAAATTCATATATATAATTGATTATTGAAAAAGAAACATTAAACAATTTTAATAGGGACGCCTGGGTGGCTCAGTCGGTTAAGCATCTGCTTTCGGCTCAGGTCATGATCCCAGGACTCTGGGATCTAGTTGCACATTGGGCTCCGTGCTCAGCAGGTAGCCTGCTTCTCCCTCTGCCTGCTGCTCCCCCTGCTTGTGCTTTCTCTTTCTCTCTTTTTCTTTCTTTCTTTCTTTCTTTCTTTCTTTCTTTCTTTCTTTCTTTGACAAGTAAATAAATAAAAATTTTAATAGACTAATTTTTAGAGTAGTTTTAAATTCATAGCAAAATTGAGCCAAAGATAGAGATTTCCCATATATCTCTTTTCCCCAATATACATCCAGACTCCTTCACTATCAAAATGACACATCCTTATCACCAAAAGACCACAGTTTATGTTAGGGTTTACTCTGGGTGTGGACATTCTGTGAACTTTTGACAAATGTATAATGATGTGTACCCATCGTTTCGGTATGCATAATAGTTCAGGGCCTTAAAAATCCTCTGTCCTCTGCCTTTCAGTCCCTTTCTCCTTCCTAATCCTCGGCAACCACTGATTCTGTTACTGTCTTTATAGTTTTGCCTTTTCCAGAATGTCATGTAGTTGGAATCATACAATATGTAGCCTTTTCATATTGACTTTTGGTAATAAGCATTTAAGGTTACTGTGTGTCTTTTCATGGCTTGATAGCTTGTTTATTTTTAGTGCTAATGTCTCATTGTTTGGATGTAACACAGTTTGTTTATCCATTCACCTACTGAAGGACATGTTGGTTGTTACCAGGTTTTGGCAGTTATGAAAAAGCTGCTATAAACATCCATCTGCAGGTTTTTGTGTAGTCATAAGTTTTCAGCTCCTTTGTGTAAATACCAAGGAGTATAGTTGCTGGATTGTATATATGTAAGAGTATCTTTAGTTTTGTAAGAAACTGTTAAATTGTCTTCCAAAGTAAATATGCCATTTATAATCCCTATCAGCGGTGAATGAGAATTCCTATTTCTCTACATCCTTGTCAGCACTACATATTGTTAGTGTTTAGGATTTTGGCCATTCTAATTGGTGTGTTGTGGTATCTCGTTGTCTTAATTTGCAATTCCCCAATGATAGATGGTGTAAAATTTCATTTTAACAGTCATAAAACTGAGGAACATTTCCGCAGTATTCATGGGTGCAGATATCATGGAATGCATGTATTCAAATTGAGGGTAAAAAACCATCATAGATTGTATTTATTGAAAGATTGTCTTAGGTTGCCTAAAACATACTCCCTCCCCCCCGCCCTGGGTCTAGTAGTAGTATGGTTTGGAAATTATTATTTTTAATTACTTGAAATAAAAATGTTAAGTCTTCCAAGCATTCTCTGTTCTTTATGTTTGAAAGTTTGCATGCTATTATTTATATCAGTGGGAACATGTCTTACTTCCCTTTTTAGTTTAAATTTACTTCATTTTTATTAAGAAAAGATTACTTTGTTGATTCATACCCTTCAGTATTGTAACACTTTTTTAAAAATGAGTGAATAATTTTTGGCAAAGAGACCTACCTTTTATTTTGAAATTTTTTTCTTATACCTATTTTCTTAATATTTCATGTAATTGATTTTTCTTCCATTTTTTACTTCCACATATGCTCTGTTTGTTAAATTGTATTTCAGCTGCTAGTAGTTTCTCTCTTGAAAGTTTGACTAGCTATCTAATAATCTTTATTCTTTCATGTAAACATCTCTAGTGAAGGAAAAGACATTTCCAAGTACTAAATATAATGTATTTTTAGAAATCCTTAATTATAAAAAGGTTGAATCTTGTTACTTCCCAGAACTTAAGACATTTCTCTAGAATTGTATTTCCTTTAGTAGATTTAAATGTTCTGTGTCAGTATTTTTACATCAGGAATTTTAGCATTTGTTTACCAAGACATTGAACCTAGATGGTACATGGCAATCCTTTGACAGTCCCTTAGAGGCTTCTTCAGAAATGTACGTGAAAGATCTGTACAAATTAAAGATGATGATCGTGGTCATTAAGTCTGCATTCATTCAAACAGGAATTTAGATTAATCAATGTCAATGAATATATCTTTATCATTGATTACAGAATGTTTCGGTTGACATTATGTTAAGTTATTATTTATGTAATTCACTGTTTTCTAAACCTTAGGCATTCATATCATACTTTATTTTAGCCTTATCTTTGTGTGCTATGTGAATCCTTAAAATTTGGTTATCTAAAAAAATAAACTACAGTATCTTTAAATTCACAGGTTGTTATTTTGAGTATTAAGTATTGAAGGAAAAGATCCTATTCTACGTAAAATGATGTCAAGTTCTGCACTGGTTTAGTTACTTTACATTAATGTAGATTTTCTACTTTTATTTTCATGAGGAAATACTGACTGGAACTTAAAAGCATTGGTTCTTAAACTTTCTGGTTTTGAAATTTTTTTTACACTATTAAAAATTATTTAATACCCCTAAGAGCTTTTGTTTTGTTTTGTTATATCAGTGTTTACCATATTAGAAAATAAGAGAGAAAGTTGAAAGAAAATGAGTTATAGTGGGAACACTGGCCTTATTTACATTTTTGCAGCTCTCCTTGATGTTCCACTTTAATGTAGTGGAAAGAGTGGTATCGTTTTACTGTTTTGTAAATTTGTTTAATGTATGTTTGGCTTTATAGAAAATGGCTGGCTTCCCATATTTGCTTTTGCATTCCATCTATTGCAGAATGCTTTTTTGGTTAAAGTGCATGAAGAAAATCTGGCTTTACTTAGATAAGTAATTAGTAAAATGGAGATGAGTATATTTTAACCTTTTCAGATAATTGTGGATATTTTTGTTTAATACTACAGAAAACTTGAGTAGTTTTCATTGCATTGCAATCCGTTGGGCTGCCTTGAACTTTGAATGGATTGTTTTTACCCGTGCATGATTTTGACTGTACCAAATATTATCAAAATACTGAGCCATTGAGTTACTCACATCTTCTAAATTTTAATGTATTTTATTACACAAAATTAAAAACAAGTCACATTTCTTAATATCAACCACTGATGTCAGAAAATGTCTGCCAAATGCTATCCCAAAGTATAACATTCCCTTGATACCTTTTGTAATCTAAAATGGCATAAAATGAAGAAGCAATTACCATTAATATTTCTATGAAAAATGCTTGGAGAGTTTCTAAACCTAAATTATAACCTCTTAGGCTTCTCTGATACCTTAGTACACAACTTGCTATCTGATGCACAGAATAAATCTAGATAAGGCACAGATATTCACCCTAGTTCAAAGCTATGGCAGCTTGATGCTGAGATGCTAAGTATAGTTCCCAGGGAAGTAGTGTGGTGGTAGCACTTTTTGCTGCTCTTGGTTTGTGCTGCCTCTAAAATTGCTTGCTGCAAAACACACTGAACTTTATATTCACTTTTTCCCTTTCTCCATAAAAGCGAAAATCCTTTTTTGGTTAGGAAAAACAGGTACTACAAATGTAGGTCTTTCATAAAAGCCAAGTGGCGTAATGCACGGTTTTGAAAAACAAGGGATACCTCTGTGTACACAAGTCAGTAATCATAGTTTGTGAGATGCCATCTTGTTCAGTTTACAACCCAATCATAAGAGCGTTTTTCTTGAAAAACCACCCTATTTCAGAATGCAGAAGTGCTTTATGTATATATCTTGTTTTGTTGCATAAATTATTTAAAAAACACGTAGTGATTCAGTAAAAATAATTTTAACTGCTTCCTCTATGTATTCATCTACGTATTCTAGTTGAAATTTTAAAACTGGTCGTTAGGGCAGACAACTCTGCTGTCCTGCCTGCTGCTCCCTTGCAACAATGATAGTTACTAGTAAAAGTTGAATGTAAGTGCCTTGATTTGTGCTAAAATACCAAGGTTTTTGCCTCCCCAGTTGCTTGTGCACCATCCCTACAAATGTTGATAGACTGAAAAGCCCAGTTAGATGATAGTTTCATAATTGTGTTCTGATGTTTAGTAAGACATCAAACAGTTTTGAATTTGTGCACTTCCTGAAAGGGTCTTGCAGACTCAGTACTCCAACCACACTCTGAGATCCATTGTTTTAATGGAATGCTGCTTTGGTATGTGCTTCTGGAAATCAGTCATACTTTGCCTACTTTTTTGGTCTGCTGTGGAAATCAAGCATACTTCGGTGACTTGCTCAGGAATACATATGTATAATTCTTTTAATGGAAAGGCACAACTTCTTATGAATATAGTAAGAATAAATTCAAAATCTTGCCTTTTGTTAGGCTTTGTTAGAATCCTTGAAAAAAAAAATGAAGATGTTTTGTGAAGGTAAAAATTTAATGAACTCTATTTTGGCAGAATTTTTTAGGTCAGTTCAATCTTGAGTAAGTTATTTAACAGTGCTGTGCCTCAGTTTTGTGATCTCTAAAATAGGATAACAGTAGACCTACTTTATAGGGTTGCTATGAAGAGTAGTTGAATTAATTGAATTAATTAAACCAAGTTTTAATCATAGCTTTATTATCTTATTGCAGTGCAGTCTTTGGAGATTTTGTTTACATGTAAATTTTTTCACGTTAAACCATAACTCCTAATTTTTGGTAAAGTAATAAAGCATTAAAATTTGTATTCCAAAAATACCATGTGTGTTGTGCACTAGTTCTATTTTCAGATGTTAGAATTCATAGAAGTGAGGGTCTTGTGTATTGCTTTTTTGGGTGGGAACACAGTTAATAGTGAATTTCCAAGTGTTTCTCCTTACTGATATTTGATAAATCAAGTTACGATGAGAGGTACTGTCTTAATTTTCATTGCTAACCGCTACCTTTAAATATAATCTCTCACCCTTGCATTTTACTAGAAGTATGTAGCAGTGGATTTTTAGAAAATGACAGTAATCTTAAGGTATGACTAAGAAGTTGAAAACTTCTTTTGCTCTTTTAAAATAGTTAAATGATCTGTCATCTAATTATACATCTCTTTTTCTTAATGTGTGAAGCTGTATAAAATAGTACTCTTTTTTCTTTAAGGAAACTTCAGCAGTACTAAATAAATAGAGTGTATGTGTATTTAGTGAAAAATGCTGTTATGTGTAGGTATTTTAGCAGTGATATGCTACATTAGCATGGATTATTGTAAGACATTTGGATTATCTCATTTAAAGAAAGATATTTTAGAACTGGAAAACCCGTTTCTTAAGACTTAATTTTAAGTGACTTCTACACCCAGTGTGGGGCTCGAACCCACAACCCTGAGATCCAAGAGTCGCATGTTCTTCTGATTGAGCTAGCCAGATGCCCTTGGAACCAGTTTCTAATAGAGCATCAGAAAGGGAATTTTATGGCCACTGTTGAATAATTGACTTAAAAAACCGTAAGTGTTGGGGCACCTGGCTGGCGCAGTCAGTAGAGCATGTGACTCTTAATCTTGTGGTCATAGTTAGAGCCCCATCTGGTTGTAGAGATAACTTAATAAATAAAAGCTTTTAAAAAATCCATAGATGTACTTAGCATATTAATCTCTTCAGAATTCTATTAATGAAGAAAATGGAATAATAGAATAATTTAAGAACAGTTTTTTAAAAGTACTGAACTTTGAATAATAAAGCTAAACATTGTTATTTTGGAAAATGATAGGTACAGATGAAATTATAAGGAGGTAATAAAAACGTCGTCTCCCTCTTTGCGCCCACCAGTGAATCACAGGCATCCAGTTAGGATGTCAGAATATTTAAGGGGGATTTGAAAACTTAAGTCTCAAAACAGTAAGACTGTCATAATTGCCCTCTGTTAGTGTTAGATACTGCATTCTTGATCTTTCATAGTTAAGGCACATCCAGAAGTAAAAATAAAAATTAAACCCCAAAGATGTCATCATCAAAAAATCAAGTATTTTACTGTGGTGTTGAAATGGAACCAGCTTTTCAGTAATAAGTATTGCTATAAATAATACCTGGAAGATTTTGGATATGCTGAAGCAGTCAACATTTTATCAGGTTCTACTGATGAGAAAAATGACAAATTGGTTTGATTTATTGATGATAGTGTTAAGTGTGATCATAAAATAGTATTTTCCATATGATTTCATCAGAAATCCGTTCTGTGAAATAGTCTGGCTGTTTTGCTAGTTAGTATCCATCACCAACCAAATGTTTTACGAGAAGAAACAAATTTAGTTTCAGGAAAGTTTAAAAAAAATAGTTTTGAGAAAGATTTGGGATTTACATTTTCTGCATAATGTTACATACATTCCTTCATGATGTTGTGTGATTTTTTTCTTTTTTAATCACAGCTTCATTAACGGTTACATTTTGAGGCATGTCATTAGGTTAGATGTGGGCAGTTGGTTGCTGCTTAGTGGCATTTATCTGCCATGTACCATAGGCTTTTTCCTTTTTTTCCTAGCTTTTATAGGTGTTTCTCACTGGTATTTTGTATTACTAAGTGGAATTTTAAGCACAGTTTTAAAAAATTGCTTTTGAAAGAAAAATTGTGCTTTTTAAAGATTTAGACATTGCTACTTTTGTCTCAAAATGTGTTTTATGATTGCTACATTTAACACACTGGTCTGATAATGGGAAAGATCATTAAATAATAATGCAAATTTGAATTACAGTATGTTGAGTAATTTCACCTAGAGATTTCATTGAAGTTAATTCTGTATAACTACTCTTAATAAATGAGTTTTTAGAAGTAGTTGAACTTTACTGAAATTTAGAAATTTGTCATTTGGATGACCTTTTGTATCACAGTTAACCTCAAGAGCATTTTGTTTCAGAACTTGCCGATTGTGTAATAACACTTTTATTTAGATTTCCAAGTAAAACCCTTGTTCAAATAAAGGAAGCAGTGTTATGTTGAACTTCTAATAATTGTTTGTGTGTTGTGGAGACTTTTCATGGCAGATCTTTAGGTCTTGGGTGAAACAGTGCTCAAGTATTTGAATAAAAATGCAAAGGTGTATTAACAATGAAAATTATCTATATAACTTTATTTTTAGCTTAGTGCCCCACAGCGGTTTGTGTTAGATGTTTGAATACATTTGAATATAAAAGGGGTAATGGTCATTTTTAAGACTTTAGTGTTGTGGGAGGAAGAAATAATTGCCCCTGGTGTTTATTAATACTAGATTTTTCTTTTTTTGGAATCTAGGCATATGTCTTTGCTCTGTTGAACACTAAAAACATTCTGTGGTAGATTTTATAATCTGACACATTGATAATCTAGTAATATAAACTGAGTATTGTAAGCACTGTGTATATCAGACCTGGGAGACTGAAGTTTCTTTTCAGTGTTCTTATTGAGTGATGTTGGAAAATTTTAATTTTTTTTTAATGGAAGGTGATGTCCCAATTTATTCTTTTCTTTTTGATTTTAGATGGGAAATGTAAAGTCATAAGATCGATAGGTTGACTGTGACAACTATGCTTACTTACAGAGAGAACAGGAAATGAGAATGGGTGATATGGGTCCCCGTGGAGCAATAAACATGGGAGGTAGGGATTTGAAGCAAAAGCCTTCTGTAACTTGTAATTCTTTGGGGAATTGTACATACTGTTTGTGGTGTCTACATATTAGTAACAAACTAAAATTTGGAACCAACATTTGTAATGGTGAAATCTCTTAAGTTGAAAAAAATATAAGTATATTAAAAATAATATGCAAAGGAAGAATTTTGTTTCATTAAAGGCCAAAAAGGTATGTTATGTTTTAATAGATTTAATGAAAGAAACCTGTAACCAGGTTTTGATACAACGTGAAATCTGTTCAGTCATTCCATGGTGTAATGCAGCTATGTTGTTACATTTTTTAAAAATCAGATTTTGTGCTTTCAAATTGACTTTTTACCTTTCTTAGAAATTTGATAGTGTTTGAGTTTGTAGTGTTTTTAAACTTCTTGAGAGTATTTTATAAATTTTTATTGGTAAGGTAACCTTTTGTGTAAGTGGAGTTATTTTTATTCATTTTACTGAATGTTTAGCTTGTTTTGCCCTAAGCTACCATATTGTGCAGAGAAGTGCACTGTTTGGAGACATCTAAGACATGTCTGGGAAATGAGATGTGTCTTATACATCTGGGCTTATGCAGTTTTAGAGCTGATGTAAAGGTTTGAAGAAAGTCCCTACATTAGCTTCTCCACTATTTAGGGAAATAGTAAATTTAAATGTCATACACTTAAAAATTACATAAATCTTTAATATATTCATTTCATATTGTCCCACAGAAGCTGTCAAAATTAAAATCTTCACATAACTCAAAATGTACATATTGTTGTAAAGATTACCAGTAGCATGTAGTACTTAGGATATATAGTGTATGGAGTAAAAAATCTTAAAGCATCTAATATGTGGAATGAACATTTTCTGTGACCAACCTTTTTCCCTCTTATTTCTCATGCAGTTTATTTGCTACTTCCAATCAGATCATCTAAAATTGTTTATTGCTATTAATTTGGTCATTTTTCTCACCTACCAGTAGGAAGTTACTGAGCATCTCTGGTATACAAAGGAAGCGTGATACATGGCCCTTACCTGTAAAGATCTTAATTGTGAAGTTAGTTACGATGGATACATGCATTAATTGGTGAACAAAGAATAAGTTTTGTAGGCACAGTTCTAGTACATAAGTTCTAGAGATACAGTTGAATATATAGTAACGTATAAGTAGTTCAATTTTTTGTCTTTTCAAAGTAAATTGTAGAATGGTATATAATACAATCTAGGTGGTTTTAAGGGTTGTAAGTGTGAAGTTATGGATTGTAGGTACCTTAAAATGCCATTATGATTACTAGATTGTCATTAACATTAGAAGCAAATGAAGTGTTTCTGATATTGCCGAGACCTTGAAAACATTCTGTTTTAGTTAGCAACTTTATCAGAGGAATAATGAGAGTATACCTTTAGATTCCTTACTTAGAAATTTAGGAGAACTAAAATTTTTTATGGCATTTTATTTCATCAGAGAACTGTATTACAGTCGAGCACTTTCTCAGCTCCCCTTAGGTCCAGTCCATTTAATTTTCTCCTGTATACATTTTATTCAGTCAGACTTTGTCCTAATGGCTTACTGGAGTTATGAATCATTATCATGCAGTTGAATGCCACTGTTGAATTAGTAAATTGTCATATCCTATCAAGTTACATTGATAGAATTTGGTGGCAGATTTTCTGTTGTATCACCAGTGTATCTCCCAAGTGAAACATAGATTACAAAACTGCTTTTCAGGGGACCAGATAATTCTAACATTTCTTTGATCTTTAAATTTAGTTTAATTATAGCTGTATGATAGAAAGCTTAACTACTAGAAATAAGACTCTAATTGCTGATAGTTGGAAGTGTTATTTTTGATTTATTTTATTATACCCATAGTTGTATAGTTATATTTGAATCCTGCAAGTTAAATGTTGTAACAGTTATGTTTTATTAAAAAGAGAAGAAAAACCTAATCCTTGATCTGTTCTTTTTAGGGAAAGTTAAGATTCCTTAAAGATAGTGTCTCCATTCTTCCTCATTTCCATGTGGGACATGTCATGGAATTCTAGTAAACATTTTTATTTGTAGCTATGCTAAAGGAATAGAAATTTTCTTGGATTAGCAGTGTTCGATTTATCAGCAAGAACATTTTAGGATTAAGGAAGTAATTTCTTCCCATGAAGTGGCTAGGTTTCTGGGGATTGGGTTGAGAAGGAGTAGTGGTATATATATTGCCAGGGACTGGTAGGGAGGAAGACTTTATCCTTCCAGCTGCTCCCTGGGCTCAGTCCTATGTAGAGGTCAGCTGCATTAGATACTGTGTAGAGTTCTGGGTTTGAATGAAAATGTCATCTCCTGTTACAGTGTGTTTTTGAGAAATTGAGTTCTCAGTGTCATAAAATTGACCTATAGAATGACATAGTAGAAGAAAACTCTTAAGTTGGAGTTAGTCTTTGTTATGAATTTTTAATGGAAAAAAGTATGAGTACTTTAAAAATAAAAAAGTTCAAAGAAGATAACCTAAAAATGTTGTATTTGAGGCCATTATAAATGTAATATTTCAGCTCAAACACTATTGCAATTAACATGAGGCCTGGTGGATATATTTTTGATGAAAAAATTTGAAGTGTATCTGATTGTCCCCATTTCCAGAATTTTTAGCATGTCGAAAAAATAAAAATAGCTCTATTAAAATTTTATCTGTATTTGCTTTTAAAAAAATAAGCTTTGTCATAATGACCCTTTTCAGTTGTTTTGTTTAGATTGCCTATTTCTGTAAAGTTCAAAGTTAAAAAAATAGTACCTCCTATAATTTTGGGGTGTGTTCAGTAACTTACATTAAAGTCAAGAGGTTAGTTTTAGTGAACTTTGTATACATATTTGTAGTTTCCAATTGCTTATCTTTTGCTGTTAATTTAAGCTAGTAGAGTATAGTTACCATTGTAAGAGAGTAGTTCGTTAAAAAGCAGACTACAGCAAGTAGTACTCATTTTTTAAAAACCTTTCAAGCTTTGACAGTCTCAGATATCCTAAAATAGTTGATAGCTGTCTCATTTGTTTATGTACATTTGATTCTGGGATGAAGATTCTATAGTGTAGGTAATACTCTATTACAGAGTAGATAATTAAGTGTCCCATTCTCAAAGAAGGAGAGTGATTTTGATAACAGTCTTATTATATAGTTTGCATAAGTATTGTTAAATTTTTAATGTTTACTAAACTAAGATAGGACAGCTCTAAGTATAGATTGTTTTGCGTAGATGCATTTAGCCCAGCACCTGCTGGTAACCAAGGTCCTCCTCCAATGATGGGTATGAATATGAACAACAGAGGAACTATACCTGGCCCACCAATGGGTCCTGGTCCTGCCATGGGACCAGAAGGAGCTGCAAATATGGGAACTCCAATGATGCCAGATAATGGAGCAGTGGTAATGTATCATAAACATTATTTTGTTTATATTCAGTAATATATACATTTCTGCCCCAAAGGTAACTTCACACTTAACATAATTTGGCATCATTTATTTTGGTGGTAAGGGTCAATATGCAGTGAAGGAAACGTAATTTTGTGAAGTTATATGTTGACTTTGAGAGGCAATTTTTACGTATCACAAGAGTTAACATTCACCATTCATGGCATGCTTTTGTACTCAAGTATATGGCAGATACATGTTAATTACAGTTATTTTTATATTGCTTTTAGTGTGTATCCACCTCTAACCAGTATTCACTGTAAAGGTCAAATATTTTAAGATTGTGTTCTTTCCTGTATGGACTCCTTGCCTTTGGTGGGGAATGAAACTCCAGTATATGTGAAAACACAGTTTTCAGTCAACGTTTTTAATAAAAAGATCACTTACGATTAATTTCAGGGAACTTATTTAACTATAAAATAATGTACATTAAAGTTTTTAAATTTACATTTTGCAGTCTTACAGAACTATTCATTATTATATTTGTGACAAAATTTAAAAGCATACAGTTTGTGTCTTGGTTTGACAGTGTGAAGATATCTTTGTATGGGTTAAATAATTATAAAAGCAAAATTTTCCAGTAGTTTTTATTTTACTTGAATATCAGTAGCAAGACTGATAACTTTTCTCATTTTCCTTAAAGTCTATCACTATTTAAATGAGGCTCTTGGCAGAACATTTTCTCATTTGGTTTTTGTTAATGGTTGTTCTAAATAACATTTAGAAAAGGAAAATTGGTTGATTGTATATTTTGAAAAGGCAGTTTAGTTTTGGAACTACCACAACAAATGTTAAGGCGCCATTGCTGCTAAGAAAGAAAAAGCACTGCCAATTAAATTCAGACTTGCCATGTACTGTAAATCCATACTGATTTCAGAGATGTTAAAAAGTGAATGTGTGTCTTAGAATTGATGGATACAGTGTTTCATCATTTTAAAATTTATTTACTTTAATAAATGCAATCTTTAAAAAATTTGGAAAAATTGGACATGCTTATTACAGTTGTTTTTTTTTTTTTAATGAGTGTGTACAGAGATAAAAAGGCAGTGCCATAGTATCTACAGTGGTCACATGGCGCATGATATAATTAGTGTACTTGTTTCCTTCTCTGGAGGATTTATTTTATAGTAAAATGTCTGAAAGCTAAGTAAAAACTTTGACTACTTTGGTTAAGTTTTTCTGTAGCATATAATCATCTGTAGTAACTTAATTAGCTGGCCCGTTTCCCCACCCATCCCTCTGAAATTGTAACCTTTTTAAAAATATCACCCTTGGTCTTTTTCACAGTGACATTTAGGGAGTTCTGGTCAACTTTTGAGATTAACATTATTGTAAAGTTTTCCAAAGCATTGGATTCAGATATTTATTTGTGCTTTTAGTAGTACATATTAGTAAATTGTCAGTTTTTAAAAGCTATATCTATTCTCCTATTAGTCTTCCTGGAAAAACACCTCAAAAGTTTTAATACTGAAATTATAACTCTCTGTTTGTACTAGTACTTTCTTTGTTAAAAGCATTGCTGTTGAAATTTTTTAAATGTTTATTTTTTCAATGTGATGCTGCTCCCCAGTTTTATCGTTTGATTTTCAAAAAAATATTTTTTATTACACAGCACAGTTATATGCAGTATAAACTTTTAAGAAAAAGAGATATCAGAACAGTGTTGTAGTACTGATTAGGTTTCAAATGATACTTGCTTCCTTCTTAAAATCAGTTCTTTTTTTCATGAAATTGGGGCATAGCATTAGCAATTGTAACTCTTCAGATGCTTTTTTTTTTTTTAAACGTAGTAACTAATTCAATTGCTCCTTTCTTCCTTTTATGTGTGATCCTGATTCTGCTGGACTTTCTGCCGAACTTCATGACACCACCACTTGGGATTTTGCCAATTTTTCTTGTCACTTACATTTGGCGTGTTCCAAATGGACTTCATATTTATCATGTGGTATTATAGCACAATGATAGATTTCCTCAAGGACCATCATCTCAGATGGGATCACCTATGGGGAGTAGAACAGGTTCTGAAACCCCTCAAGCACCAATGAGTGGTGTAGGTCCTGTTAGTGGTGGTCCTGGTGGTTTTGGTAGAGGAAGCCAAGGGGGCAACTTTGAGGGCCCTAATAAGCGTCGTAGATATTAAACATTCTTTCATTCCTGGCTACTTAGAGAAAAAAACCTCAGTGGTATGCCTTTACACTTTTACTTGTTACCTGGAAGAAATGGTTTTATTGTTAATGTATGTAGACTTTAAAGTTTTTCTTTTGTAAAACTTGAGGTTTTTGTATTTTTCTTTATTCATACGTAAGCTTTGTAGATTAGAATGGTAATGATGATGCTCATCATTGTGAATGTAAAAATGTGTTTGTGACTTTAGCTATATATAAGTATGCCATAGAACTGTGAAGTCTATGTAGTTACTTAATCTCAATAAATCATTTTGGATAATTTACACATGTTAGTAGTAGTATTCTCTCATAGTTTTACTAAACTTTGCTGTAACAGTAATACTTCGGTTGCTTTAATTAATCCCAACCATTTAAAAATGAAAATGATTTTCTGCTTTTTAGTTTTTGCAAGTAGCACTGATGATAGAAGCTTAAGGAAAGCTAATGTCAGTAAGGGGTGGCTAGAATAGTACATTGGGGAGGGATGTGGGAATGGGTTTACATTTGTATAAACCATTGATGTTCTTTCTGTGAAATCAGAGTTGCTGTCTACATTTCATATAGATTCTGAATATTCAAATATCCTGAGAAGGAATATTAAGGATATCTTTGTCCTGTGCTGATTTTTTTTCAAATAAACCTTTTCAATCTTGGAAA
Source organism: Ailuropoda melanoleuca (assembly GCF_002007445.2). Lineage (NCBI taxonomy): Eukaryota > Metazoa > Chordata > Mammalia > Carnivora > Ursidae > Ailuropoda > Ailuropoda melanoleuca. The sequence goes on along the minus strand of NC_048224.1, from coordinate 61,565,311 downwards.
AAAAAACTGTTTGGAGGCAAATCTCTTTTGCTTATAAAATAATGTCTATTTTTAATCTTATCTGCCATTATTTGGTGTCAGTATCTAGATCTTACCCTTTAAATTTTCTTTTAAAATCAAACAATACTTTTAGGTTGGATGTTAAGTGAGGATTTGGTGTGATTTAGAAGAAATTTGGCATTTCTTGAGAATGTTGTTTATAGAAGTACTAAAGATGGATTAACTTTGCGGTGTTGTAAACATCTTCCTATAGTTTGGTAAGTCTCTCCAGTAAACTTGTCTGACAGGCTAGTTGTGTTTGTTTCCAAGGAATGCAGTTCAAGTGGTGATAAAAAAAAATTAATTTGGGACAGGGCTGAGGTCACTGGAATCAGATTAGATCCCTCTACTGTCAAATATGTATTTTGAAATTTGATTTTTGGTACTAGAAAAACTGATTTTTATCACAGTATAATTGTTATTCTAAAACAAAGTCCTTGCTTTATTTAAAATTTTGTATGTTAGCCGTGTTTAATTTAAAATTACATTTAAGGAATTATATATTTACCTTCAACCACAAATCTAATGCATCAGCCATTGATCATAGCATAGTTATTTCTCACATGACATTTCAGTGTGTTACTGTATCATGCTTTTAGCATTTTTATGAAAAATATTCTGTTTTGAAATGAACAGTATGTAAAAGTTAACTCATTTTTGCATGGGGGGATATGTTTATGCTGGAAGACATACTTTGTAAAGAAATAAATTTGGTTAATTTCAAATCTTGCATGAAAGCAGTTGTAAAGCAAAATTGAGATGCATTCTTTTTAGCATTTTTCTTGTGTACTGTTTCACATTTTTTTAGATACAGCTGTATGGATGGAATTATTTTCTAAAATTCGCAGTATTAATAGGCTTTTGTTTTTTGGCAAATCTTTGAAAACATGATTTGGAGATTGTAAATAATAGTCAAAAAAGACTGTTCTCATCACATTTTCCACATGTATGAGTTGGCAGGGAGTGGAATTTATTTTAATTAATTGCAGTGTAGGGAGTTTTAACATTAACTATAGTTTTTAAATGATATCTGTTGCACCTAAATATACCTTTCCCATCATCTATATTTTTATTCATATAATCCTTGGTAATTGGTAGCATTGTATTTTGCTTCAGAGCTGAATTAAGAGTGGGAAAAACTTGATCCTTTGATGTTAATACCAAGCTGTCTTTGGCCAAGGCTGTGAAATTCTGTAACATTGATTCAAGGACATTTGAAAGCCAGTGCACAAAGAGATGTCCTAATCTCCTGAACATTCTAGTGTCCGGCTCAACTCTGGCTCCAAGAACAGAGTTCTACACAGCTTTTTCCCTGCATCAAGAAAATCTTTGTTCCAGAACTTATCAAGTTTACCCTGGGAACAGTCAGCTTCTGAGTGACAGTCAAGTGGAGCATCTGTGAACTCCCAGTTATTCAGTTTTTAGTGTTTTTGTGTAAACAACTTTGTGGCTGGTTCAGTCAATATTTTTTCTTGTGAATTAGTATACATACTGGGGAAGATATTTGAATGTCATTTGCTTAAAAGCAGTAGCTATAAAAATAAATAATAGTATTAGCTTTTAAAAATAAGTGTGAATTTGTCATATGGTACCATAATTCTTTCCATAAAAAGGTAATATGAAAGTCTCAGAATTATAATATCACAGTACAATATTTCTTTTTCTGTGTCATGATTTTAGCTATTGGTATGTAATTAATGTACATAAAATAAAGGAACACTCGTTTCCCTAATTATTTTGTCAAAATTTCCCCATTTTTGTTTGTTTTGAAGATAAATAAATTGGTTTTCTTCTTGACAGATCTAGTTTTTTTGTTTTGTTTTTGTTTTTTGTTTTTGCTTTGTTTTTCGACAGATCTAGCTTTTAAAAAACTTTTGGTTCACCCATATTTCATAAAACCCAATTTGTTATTCCTTGAATTTTTGGATTTTTCTTTTTATAATGAGTACTGAGTTCAGTGAAAGAGATTAAATATTTGTTTTTAACCCAACAGTATCAGTAATATTAGGGAAAAAATAACCTGTTTTCACCAGAATATAAGTAATAGAAATTATCAACAAGGACATTAATGGAATGTTGGATCTTGTTTCTCAAATACTAATTGAAATTACATCTTTACATTTTATTCAAAAACAGACTTGTTGAACATTTCAGTAACTTGGTGTTTATATGTAAAGTCTATAATAACTACTAAATACTAGTGTGAATGATTAATGGTCACTAATTAATACTTGGGGGTTTCGTTGATAATTACAACCTAGATTCTGAAGGGAAAAAGGTACATGTGTGTGATGGAAATAAGTGTGTGATTGAAAAAAAAAGTCTTGTGAATGTAATGAAGTTTATGTTTAAACCTTTTTTAAAAGGTTTGAAATGTAGTGTCAAACGGGACTCTCAGAAATAAAAGGGATACATTATTTTGAAAAAATGGAGGAAATTTTCTGGAGTACTTTGGTATTTAAATCTTTGTGTTGTGTTATAATATCTAATAATATGTTAAAATACGTTCCTGAAATATACGAGTGCTAATGATTTGTAAAGTCAGACTTACTATTTTCAAAAAAAAGTTAGTAAACACCCACATATCTAACTCCTAAATTAAACAGTTGTAAATATGTTCCTGTGCTTACTTCATCGATATATATTTGTAGACATGGACTTACTTGTGTTGGGGTGGAGGGGAGAGGTGGGAACTACTTCAAAGTAAGTAGCAAGTCCATCACTTAAGTTGAATAGACCCGTGTGGGTTTATTTCATCCTAAACAAATGATGATTAAATAAATCAAGAGTAGTGTCATACTTTCAAGAACATTATTTCCTTTCCTGCACCCTTCAGAACTAAATTTCTAAAAATGGGAAACAATTTTAGTGTGCTCACTTTACATAATTGTTTTTCACAGTTGTGTAAAATGAAACACACTTAGCTTCCCAGTTGAATGTGGGCAAGTAATTTATAGAACGTCACTCTGGGGAAGTAGTGAAGAATTTCATTATTGTTTTAATATCTGATCTTAAATATTTTAAATAGTATCTGATAATCAAAATCTATTCTATATTAGCTTTTTTTAAATTTGTCAAAAGCACTGTCCTCTAAGAAAAAACATCTTGAAATTTTGTTTTTTTGATTACTGATAAACAGTATTAGTAGTTGAACTTTGACTCTTATCAGACTCAATATCTAAGGGCACAACTGGAATGCTGTTACCTTGGGAATATTGCTTTTTTCTATAAAACCATGTTTAGATTATAAATATCTTCAGGGGTTCCTTTTGGTTGAAACTTACTATTTGATTATTTTTTTATTTACCTGGTGGAATCAGTGGAATGTACTTTGTTTTATGATGTATGGTTTTCCTTTTCAATAAGAGAAGCCTATATTTTCTAGATGGAGTATACTGCATTTCTTAACATAAAATAGCCAGAGTTTGTAGTACACATTTTTTAAAAATTGTTTTTCAAGTATGTTGTTTTATGGTTTGAATCACTGTGTCTCTTACCAATTCTTCCCTCTGCAATAGATACTAGATTTTGTTGACTGTGTTTATATAAAAATCTTAAGTTAGAATTACTGTTTGTCTTTCTGAGTTAAATAGATTTTAACAGATGGTGTTCTGCTTATACGTGTACATAAAATTTCAGTTCTGTTTTATACAATATAATCACCCAAAATTCATGTAAGGCACTTCATCTCAAAGACTAAATTAGTAGGATTAATTAAGAAGTGTACTTAGTAGGAATACATGATTTTTTAATTTTCAACTTATTTTTTCTAAGTATCAGTTGGGGCACCTGGGTGGCTCAGTTGGTTAAGCATCTGCCTTCGCCTCAGGTCATGATCCCAGGTTTCTGGGCTCAAGCCCCACAACGTGCTCTCTGCTCAATGGGGAGTCTGCTTCTTTCTCTCCCTCTGCCTCCCCATCCCTGCCCCAGCTTGTGCTCGCTTTCTCTCACTCTACCTCAAATGAATGAAATCTTTAAAAAATAAATTGTCAATAAGAAACGGTTTTTATTAATTAAAAATAAGGATTCTACATTGCATCAATAGTAATGTGTGGACTTTACTTGAGTAGTAATGTAATGGACCTAGAGTTTCTTAAATGCTCTATATAAGTGTGGTGTTTGTAGTGTTGAAGACTTTGGAATTGCTGTTTATATCTGAAATTTGTTTCTAGCTCTGAAATGATCATTTCAGATATTTAAGGTAGGAAATACATGAATATGAGGTAGTGTCAAAACTTAAAGGAGTAGCCGTAGTAATCCATTATGTTTTATATTATATCTGTGACTGGACCTCTTAAGACATATTCTTCCTTGTTTCATCTTTGTGCAAAATGTCAACCTACTAGACTTTTGTGAATATGCATGAGAGTTTAGGTATGCTTTGGGATTTAGAAGAACTATGTAAATAAAATCCTGTCACTATTAACTTTGCCAAGTTTAGCCTATGAGTTACTTACATTTTTATTTTTGTATGCTTGCTTGGACAGTTTATTTTCTGCAAATTATTTATATTATTGTACATTTTGCCAGAATAATTGTAGTTAATTTTTCTTCAGGGTGTTTTCAGATTATTATATAATGTTAAGTCAGTATCAAATGTGACACATTGCTCAGATTTACAAATGTTGCTTGGTGTTTTTATGTAATGACAAAAAGTAAACAATCTCTCACATAGTGATTCTCTTTTAATTTCTGACCTTTTTGAAAGTGTTGGAGGCAGTAGTAACTTTCTCAATGGTTACTTAGTCTATAAAGCTAATTCTTAGAATTGGTTAGACTGTTTACATGTTCACGGCCTGGTTAGCATATTTTAAGCATTAGCAATCAGCAGTTTAGCAAAGTGAACATAAAAATCAGAGTAATTGTTTACAAAATGATACCTTCACAGTCATAGAATTTATGGGGGAGCCATGTCATTCAGAATTGCACTATATCCATGTATTTATTTTTATCAATATGTATTGAAGGGTCCTATTGTTTGCTGTACCCTTTCCTAAGGCTGAGATAGAACAGTGGAAAAACAAAATCCCTGCTCTACATTAAAGACCAGCAGCCATGTGAGTATCCCTCCAAATTGGTAATTTTTACACTTCAGTGTGCATTAGAGCCACCTAGAGGGCTCATTAAAACATTTCTGGGCTCTACTGCACAATTTCTGATTCAGCAGGTCTCAGGTAGGGCTAAGTAATGTGCATTTCTAATAAGTTCCCTATTGATAAATGTTGGGTTTGGGGACTCTTTGAGAATCTCTGTTCTAAAGTATTACTCAAAAGAATCATAGTAACTTTTTTGATTAGTTGATTTGGGTTAGTGGTAGCATAGGTAATTGTTCTGGTACATTATATTCTATTTAGGATCTCTGGCCAATCACTGAGACCATTCAAAACACTCCCAAACTTTTCCAGCTACTGCCAGTTGACAAGTACTGCTTTTTAAGTAGGCTATTGAGTGCTAAATTTTATACCTAACATTTTTGAACTAGGATTTCATTTTTGTGTCACAGGCCTAGTGAATTCAAGTGAAGAAGGAATATAGAAAAATACAATTTGAAAATTTTGTAAAGGTTTTTCACTTACCTGATTTTCAACTACCTATACCAGTATGAGAAATGAAACAGTGTAATAATGTTTTTGTATCAGTATATTTGAAGATGCTTGGGGCACCTGGCCAACCATAGGACTCTTGCTTGACCTTGCTGGGGTCATGAGTTTGAGCCCCACATTGGGTGTTGTGGTTATTTAATTAAAAAAAAAAATCTTGAGAAGATGCTTATGCTTGACAGGTGAAGGTTTTAGAAAACTGTCTTGGTCTTTGCTTACCATCTTGGTAAATATGAATATAATACACTGTTTAGATGGATTAAAATGATGGCTCAACCTTTCTCTTTTGTGAACTGGTCTTTTACTTTTCTAGATTGAAGTTACAGATTTGATAATGGCATTTTCTAAGACAATGAGTGTATTTATTAAAAGTAATTTTCTCTTGGTTTGCAGCTTCAGTTTTCATTAGTCATTTAGAAGGTAATGCCACCAAGGAGTTCAATAAGTGGAAATCGTTAAGTAATTTTATGGTAAAAGTTATAGCCTGGCTTATGAGACTTTACAAAGATTTATGCTACATATATGTATTATTCAACGTTTATTCAGAATTATGCAGTACATTAAAACAATTAAATTGGTCCATAATAAGAGCACATAGTTTGCGATATTGATTATAGTTCCTTTCAGAAATATTGGACTACGTTAGTGCAAAGAAACAATCATCTGGTTAATAGCCTTCTAAATATCCTAGCAGGTAGTTTCTAGAATCTTGTGTATGTCTGCTAAGAATATCTGTGTGTAGGAAACAAGGAGAGAGACTTGTTTGTGATTTAGATAACACCTGGGTGCCTCACGTTTTTGCTTCCCAAAGATTGCTGTAGCATAGTGTCCTCTCAGTTTTACCAGGAAATCCTCATTGACCGAGCATTTTGTGATTTTTGTGAACTAGAAATGGGTTTGACTCTGCGAGGTTACGTATCTGTCATCAAGGAAGCCAACTCATCTATCCTTTTATCTCTTCACTTTGCACCAACCTACCCTTCCCTCTTTTTTTTTTTTTTTACTACTAGGTTTCGTCCCTAAGTGGCCTATTAACCTGTTTTCCAACTGAGAAATTCTCATGCAGTCTAATGAGAGTAAAACTTCGTTTCATCTGTTTAAAAAAAAATTACATGAATACATTTGTTTTTTCTGTTCAGTTATTTATTGCTAGTTTTCTTCAATCAAGAAACGGTTAACCCCTGTGGCAGTACTTGGACATTACAGTGAATTATATTTCTACAAAAGTCAGTGCTTAACTTTATTTTTAGGTACACAAATGCAGAAAAAAAGGATAAAATTTGAGAAAGGAAACTGTAAATCTATACTGAAGTTTTCTGATTCATATTATGGTTTCCAAATACAATAGTGTCCCCTTATCTGAGGAGGAAACCTTCCAAGACCCCCAGTGGAAAAGCACAGATAGTACCAAAATCTGCATATACTTTTTTCCCTAATAACATATGCATGTCTGCGATAATTTATAAATTAGGCACATAGTAGGAGATTAACAATAATGACTAACGAAAAATACAGCAATTATAACATTATACTGTAAATAAAAGTTACGTGAACGTGGGCTCTGTCTCAGAGTGTTGTACTGTACTCAACGCCATGATGGTGTGAGATGATAAAATGCCTTTGTGATGAGATGAAGTGAGGTGAATGTCATAGACATGGTAATGTAGCATTAAGCTACTAGTGACCTGACCAGAGGTCTGAAGAGTGTCGTCTTCTTCGAAACTGTGGGTAACTGAAACTGTGGAAAGCAAAACCACAGATAAGGAGGACCTCTGCACTCTTTGCACTACTGACCTCATATTTAACAGCCCCAATTATCCTACTAGACAGGTATAGAAACTTTAGATTTGTACTTAGTCTCTTGCTACTATTAGAAATACACATGATGATTAATTAGGACATTTCAGAAAACCTTATTTTTTTGTCTTCTTTATATTATGGTACATTGATTTTGACCCGGAGCCATTAAATCTTTTAAAATATTAAGAGGAGAGCAGCAGGTTTTGGAAAATGACATGCTCCAAATTTAGAGGGGTAGGAACTGTAATATAGAAAACAAGTATTGAGATTGTTAATTTCTGCCTTGCTATATAATATGCTTATATTTTTAGGAGGAATAAGTTTAGTTTATTTCCCAGTATTTGTGCTACAGTGTCAGAGCTGAGGTAAACTAAGGTATAGTTAGGTTCATATTATGATCCTTTAGACCTGTGAACGGATGAGATATTCACTAGGTTGACTGAAATTATAGATCTCAAAATTTGAGTTATTTTGCAGCTACTTATACCATACGGAAGAACACTACCTGTCACAAGCAATTTCTAGTCATTCTTTTTTATAGATCATATAAGTATGATGCACATGTTAAATAATTTAGCATTTAAAACGTTCAATACTGGTTTTCTACAGTAGCTGTATTGACCGTTTCTTGCAGTTTGGACTGCAGATAATAGCTGTAGAACAGCCCTCAGCTCCCATGGCACTAGTGTTCTAGACCAAGAAGAACATAGCATAGAAATAATTTATGAGGTCATAAGGGTAGAGAAAATGACAGCTTCTGTTTTAGAAAAGAGGACTAGAAAATCCCTGTCTCAGGAGACAAGGGACAACATTATTTTAGTCTGTGCTGATAAAAGACAACATTGTGATAGATGAAGTGGATGTCATAAGTCTACTGTTGGAGCTGTGCTGTTCAGTGTGGTGGATATGTGGTCTGTTGAATCTTTGGAATGAGACTAGTGAAGCTAAGATTTGTAATTTTATTGTAGTTAATTCAATTTATCAGTACAGTGTTTAGCATATTTGGAACAACTTCGGTATGCAAGTCTCATTTTGCATCTTAAATATAATGAAATCTAAATAAATATAAAAATTTACCAGTTGAATTAGATGTGTAAAGTACAGAATTGGAAAGATTTGGTATGAAGAAAAGAATGTAAACTATCCCAATTTTTAATATGGCTATATGTTGAAATGATACATTTTGAATATATTGGGTTAAATAAAATGCACTACTTAGCTAATTTCATCTGTTGCTTTTTTTCTCTTTAATGTACTTCTTAGAAATTTAAAATTTCTTACATTGCATTATTTTTCTTCTATCCAGAAGTAACTTGGTCAAATTTTTCTTTTCCTTACATGGATGTAATCCCAGAATCTCATTACATGGTGTAATTATGCAGTTCATTTATTTTTATCTTTTAAAAAATGAGTAATTTGAGGTTATGTATTCACCATTAGGTGTTAGTGAGATTGATTTCCTGGTAATATAATTGCTTGGTGTTTGCAGAAGTACAAGAAAGAAATTTGAATCTCAGTTTTTAGGAAATAAATTGTACACATTAAGTTTACATTTACTCCTTTCACTTTTGTTACCTTGTTTTGTGTTTATTATCTACTTGATACTCCATAAAATTTTAAGTCCAAAATTTTTTATTGTCATGGAAGATTTCTCTTAAGATCTTTGCGTGAAATTTTTGTGTTCATTTATTTTACTTCATTTTATCCAGTATGTCAGCCCTAGCAGAGTAAGGATCTTATCATTTACTGATTTATCCTCATTTTGTATTACATCCTCATTAAATGTTTGTTTAGTGAATGAATGACACCAGCTGAGGGCAACGCATGGTTGTTGACATGAGAGTATACAATGAATAAAATACGGTCTTTGCCCTCTTGGGATTTAGAGTTTAATGGTTTTACGGAAGCAAAGTGTAAGACCAATTGGTAGTAAGGAAGGGAATAGGAAATGTTCTGAAAACCTAGAAGCAAGTATTCACTTACATTGGGAAGACTGGAAAGAATTTACTAAGATGATAACTTTTGAGCAGGTCATAAAGGTGAGTAAGACTTGCCAGCTGTAGGTTTTTTGGAGGTAGAGGATGAGGGGGAGGATTGTGGGATGATGGAATGGTGTGGTCAGAAGGGCTAATAAGTGAACAGAGATCCTGAGCAGTTAATAAGGAGCTGTCTAGGGGAGGAAGTAAGAATAGAGAAGGGAAGAAGTAATATTTAGATAAAACTGATCTAAGTTGAGGAGTTTTGATCTTTGCCTTTTAGGTGACTGGGGGTCAGGACAAGAATTAAATGGATCAGAAAGCAGAGACCACATAGATTGGTTCATTCCCCTACTCCCTCCCCCATAATATTTGAAAGGCTCTTTAGTGTCCATGATTGTCGATTCCAGACAGTAATTCAGAAGTAGAGTGAATTTAACAGACCTAGTATATTGGTGGAAGAGGGAGAGATGAAAAGTGATCTAGGAGTTTTCTAGTCTGAATGATGGGATGATGGTGGTGATAACCATTAACTGAAACACATAAGGTAAGTGTGTTCAGGATCGAGGGTGGGGTATGTAGCTGCTTGAGGGAGAGGAAGGTATTGGATTTTTTAATATTTTGGTTTTGAGTACCTATGGTGGTTTTTTGGGTTTTTAAAACTCTACTGGTAAATATGTTCTCAAGGCACTGTTATTTGTTACTGAAGGTGACTGTAGTACCCTCCTAACTTGTCTGCTTTTACTTTTGCTCTTGTAATTTAGTTTCCACGTAATATCTAGCATCCTTTTAAAATGTGAATTAGATCATTGTAGGTCTCCTTTTTCAGATGCAGTAGCTTTCCATTTGAACTAAAACCTGGCACCTGGGTGGCTCAGTCAGTTGTGCCGTCAGACTCTTGTTTTTGGTTCAGATTGTGATTTCAGAGTCATGGGCTCGAGCCCCATTCATGCTCGGTTGCTCTCTCTCAAAAATACTAAAACAAACAAAAACTATATTGTAGGCCACAGGGGTTTTTTTTAGGATATTATTTTATTTTTTAAGTAATCTCCATACCCAACACGGGGTTCAAACCCACAGCCCCAAGATCAAGAGTTGCACACTCTACCAACTGAGCCAGCCAGGCACCTCTAGGTCACAGGGCTTTATATGATCTGTTCTTAGTCTGCCTTTCCAACCTCATCTACTTTCCACCCCCTGTGCGCTAACCACTAAAATTGTTCCTCTGTCTCCCCAGATATTTTTGTAGGTTTCTTAAGAGTCTTTCCCCAGTAGAATTTTCATTCCTGTCACTTTGTCAGTATATCATATTTACTTGTTTGCTTGTTGTGCCTACATTTTATTCATCTTTTATCAGTGTTCCCTGTATCATAGCACAATATTTGACACTCAGTATTTCTTGAACCAGTCTGAGGGAAAATCCAGAAGAAAATCAGGGAGTAATGGCATAGATTCAAATGCAGTTTTCAGTACCAATTAAAGTGTGTGTATGAGAATCCCAGATTTCTTATTCATTCCCTAAATAGTTATTGAAGATTTTTGTCTCAGCTTGTGCATGTAATAGTGAAGAAAATAAAATTGGTCCTCACCTTCTTTAAGCTTAAAGTCCAGTGGGTGGCAAGGGAAATCATGGGAAGAAATGATAAATTCTTAGACAACTTCATCATTGTATTGGGCATCAGAGCAAGAAGAGCCAATAGAGAATGTCCAGTTTTTAATAGAGTTGAGTAGAATATGTACCCTTACATATGTCTATATAGAAATATATCTAAAAAGAAAGTACTGGGAGCAAGTGAGGGAGGGAGAGAGGAAATGTGAAGGCAGTAATTTGAAATGGATGGGTAAATAGATGGAAGTCACACCATACTCAGAGGCAGGAGAGTTGATGAGGTTGGTGGCATAGAAGAAGGCAAATTTTTAACAGTTGGAACAACAAGGGCTCTTAAATTTTTTTTAATTAAAAAAAAACTCACAAGTGTATGTTTTGTGTATTGGGTGTCTGAAATAATAGTGATGTTTTGGTGTTGGTGGAACGCTAAGCATTAAGGAGACCAGAGGAATTGGAACGAAGTATAGAAGCCCTCCTGAAGTGTCAGGGTCACCTGGGTGGCTCAGTTAAGTGTCCAACTCTTTTTTTTTTTTTTAAGATTTTATTTATTTGACAGTGATAGAGACAGCCAGCGAGAGAGGGAACACAAGCAGGGGGAGTGGGAGAGGAAGAAGCAGGCTCACAGCAGAGGAGCCTGATGTGGGGCTCGATCCCATAACGCTGGGATCACGCCCTGAGCCGAAGGCAGATGCTTAACCGCTGTGCCACCCAGGCGCCCCAAGTGTCCAACTCTTGATCAATTCTTGATTTTCACTCAGGTCATAATTTCAGGGTTGTGAGATCAAGCCTGTGTCAGGCTCTGCGCTGTGTATAGAACCTGCTTAAGATTCTCTCCTTCACTCTCTCCCTCTCTCAAAATGAAAAGCCGCCTCAAGTGTCCAAATCCAATTTCTATTTCTGGAAAAGGAACATCTGTTTTTCTAATTGATTGTAAAACGAAGGCTATTGATTTTAAGTTTACATACTTGTTGTTCTCTTGCACCTTTTCTAATCATTGGTATACATTGAAGAGAAGATTAGAAGCAGGCAAAATAGGACAGGTTGGCTGCAAAAAGCAGCTTCTCGGGAAATACTCAGAAGGTCTCCTGTTAAAGTGCAGCAACTTCAGCTTATTGTTGCTGTGATTACCCATATACACTTCTTACATATGACCATCAGATACACTTCTACAGACACTGAAGGTCTGATTATGGTAATTCTCTAATAATTGAACTTTCAAATGACAGAGTGGTTAAGATTTCCAGGAGAAATCATTCAGTAAAACTTGGATGTTATGAAGGGAACACCTAGTCCTCTCAGCGGCTTTGATACATAACTCAGGTATTGTATCAAAAAGCTTGGAAAACTATTCTGTACAAATATTGGGAGAGAAAAGGCATATAATACAAAGTTTGAAGAAACTTTATCTCACTTGGTCTTTCATTAACAATTTCTGTTTAAGAGTGGGTAATTATTCCAATACTCTAAAGGGGTTCTTAAAGGCTGCCAGTTCTCTTCCATTCCCTAATCATGGTCTTTGAGTTAACACATTACTATTCATTTTGATGGATTATAGGGATTTTAAAAATTACCTATCAAAGAGGCATTATTTGCTTTTCTGAATTGCCTTTACAACGATTTGAAATATTTCTAAGAAGATTAACGTTTTTCTTAAAATAGTGGACATTACTGAGTTACTGCATTTTGGTTTTTATCTTTCATGTATTTTATAGTAAATGCAAATTAATATAAATTAGGAAGAAAGGGAATGCCACTGAGTCTGGGGACCTAAACAAAACAATTTTCTGTTTTACCATTTCTTTCCTCCTCGACTTCAGAGCTGTTGAAAAGTTGGGAGACAGATGTGTAAGTGCAGTATTTGGGAATGATTTAAAAGTTTTCCAGTTTACATTATGGTACAACTTCAGTTAATAATCAACATGTTACAGTGGTACATGTCATCTAACGTCTACAAGGAGGACAAATAAATTGAGTCAACTCAGGTTGGCCAAAGTTAGAATGTAATTTTTTCGGTATAGCTAATATGTACTGTATGAAATATGAGTGTGTGTGTATGTTTTTTGATTTTTGTTTTTTAAAAAGAAGCCCAGTCCCAGGCTTGAATTCACAACCCTGAGATCAAGACCTGAGCTGCGATCAAGAGTCAGATTCTTAACTGAGTGAGCCACCCAGGTGCCCTTAAGTGTATTTTAATATTTATTTGAACCATAGTTAAATTTTCTTTCTACTCAATAGTGTGGAAAGAGAATAGGTTTTTAAGACCAGTAATTGCTGTTTGAACTAATTTGTGTACGTTTTTCATAAATTTTTTCCCCACCATTCAGTGTCTTTACCATTTCATTAATTTCTCATGCTCATCATCCTATCGTTAGCTCCCCTCCTCATCCCAGGATTCTTCCTGGAGGCTCACTTTTTTCTGCTCCAATCTGAGCTGTTGCTATGTTGCTATGTTGCTGTCTAGAACAGCTGCAGCAAAACTGTACCTGATAGAGCCTCCATGCTCTTCTGGATTGTATGTGCTCTTGGCTGGATCATCATTAAATGAACACTTGAGAATTTGGCAAGCAACTATTCCTTTCTTGTTTGTTCTTTAATAGTTATTTTCTTTTGGATAGTGCTTGAATATATGCACACACAATAGCATGGGTGCTAGTACGATGAGTTTTTTGTTTTCTAGAATTTTATCACATCATTAAACATAACTTAGGTATTAAAATGCTAATTTAATGTATGCATTGTTGTCATAATTGAATATATGCTAACATGTATTTGGTCAATAAATGGTTTTTCAAAAATGGGTAAGGCCTATGAATGAATTGTTAAGAATTATATCATTGTTGGGGCGCCTGGGTGGCACAGCGGTTAAGCGTCTGCCTTCGGCTCAGGGCATGATCCCGGCGTTATGGGATCGAGCCCCACATCAGGCTCTTCCGCTATGAGCCTGCTTCTTCTTCTCCCACTCCCCCTGCTTGTGTTCCTTCTCTCCCTGGCTGTCTCTATCTCTGTTGAATAAATAAATAAAATCTTAAAAAAAAATTTTTTTTTAAAAACAAAAAAAAGAATTATATCATTGTTATATTTGGAAGGAGCCTAGGTTAGTATAAAATAGAAGTGGTCATAGGTCATGAATCACTAATTCCATAGTAGGTATTCTTGACATGGAACATCAGTTCCATTCATTAAGTATTTGCTACGTTTAAGACTTAAGGCAGCCAATGCGTGGTAGATACAAGGTGTTCCTGTTGTTGAACAATTCCAAGCTCCAGTGGCAGAGGTTGGAATATGGTACGATAATTATGATACAGCGATGAAGAAAAGACCTAAGGGAAAAGAGGATGGTAAACATCAGTAGGGGCAGCACCTTTGAATAATTTGAGACTTAGGTTACATTTACATGACTTGGGAGGCAGGCAGAAGAAAGGAAAAATTCAAGAAAGGAACATGAATATAAAATAAGTCTTGGAATCTTGTTATCAATAAAAATGCATTTTGTAGTGATTGACTTGGAGCATCATATGCAGTAGGGTTATCACGTATTCCATTACCCGTTTTAAAAAAAAATAATTGCCTGCTGTGTGTTCAGCTCAGTGGCGGTGCTTGGTATACTTGGGTGACTTCACTTACTACCTGTGAGATCTGTTTTCCAAAATTAAGTGTTACAGAGAGTTTGGAGGAGAGAAATGAGTAGGAGAAAAACTAATTGGGAAGGATGAGGAGAATGTTCTTGCTTAGGCATGGGAGATTTAAAGGACCATTCAGAACAAAAGGGGGAGAATTATTTATCTTAATGAGCGTGTCCAAGGATTTGGGGAGTTAGAAGTGCCAAAGTATCATCTTCAAGATGAGTTATAGCTTGTCTTTGGGAGCAGGTGCAATCAAAGAACACCCAATTATGAACAAAGACTGGGATCTGATAAATGTGCATGAAGCTGGTAGTAATCCAAAATGAGAGTAGAAAACTAATCAGATCTCATTTCATGGGTAAGATACGTTGGAAGTTTTTTGGCCAGAGAATGATGCTGATCAGGTTTGTATTTTAGTAAAGTTAACTACATTGTGGGAAGGGTGCTTTTGTAGTAATTCAGACTGCAGGCAAGGAAACCAGTTTTTATATGGTATTTGGATTGGTAATAAATAATATAAGTCAAGACCCTAATTAATTATGAAATGGTCAGGGCTTGTTGGTTAATTGGCCGTTATGTGGAAGAAAGCAAGGATGACTAGCTTTTAACCAAATGGTGATGACTTTGGTGCCGCCAACTTCCGAAGAATAGAGCAGTAGGTCAGGATGGAAGACTTCAGGTTCTTGTGACATCTAGTATTTTCAGCATGAAAAGTTGTGATGCTTAGGAAAAGGTCTTGACTTGAGAATTTTGTCGTCAACAAAGTCGGCAATAATTGGTAAATGAAAGTATGAGACAAATAGTTCACCAGTGCAAAATTTATATAGGTTAGGGGGTTATGATATCCCCTAACCATTTATGTGTAGATGGAGCTGTTTAGATAGATTTTGAAGGGCTTGGTGAACTGAGTCTCATACTGGAATAAATTTAATCCATAAATACTGCAGTTGTGTGTATTAGTTACAGAAACAAACCTGTTAAAAAAGTGGACATTTACTAAAGATGATTCGATTCATTCATATTTGGTCAGTGGTCAGCATAGGGAAATGTGGAAACCTATTGTCTCACTCTTCAAACTTAAGTTTGAATTACCTTAGTAAGCCCTATATTATAGCCATCATTCAAATACTTGTTTGAGATCTAGAAATAATCGTTAGCACACTATTGTACTTTAAAGTATTAACACCTAAAAAAAATCAACTAGCCTTCAAATACTATTGATACATAAACTACTCAGTATATTTTTGAATTATTTGAATAATAATATGCATCTGGTATGCAAACATGGAAATGTGCTATGTAGTGAAAGTAAATTTTTCTATACAGTGTCTGCCAGTCACCCAGCTTCTCTGTCCTGGTGTATTCATTGTTACTAATTTCTTGTGTATCCTTCCAGAAGTTTCTGTGCACTCACAGACATATTTGTATACATTCTTAATACATGTGCAAGGACACTGTACACACTTGCCATTTACTTATTTCCTCACAATATTCTGTTTTGGCTATTGTTCCAAATAAGTGCATATGAGAGAGAGAGAGACACCTTATTTTTACACCTGTTGCTGGGTCATTGTTAGGTATGTTCCAGATCTTTTTTGGTCAGTGATTAATTGATGTTTCCTCTACCCCCCCAACCCCACCCCCGTTATATGCTCTAAACTGTGTCTTTGGGCATGTATTATGAACATGTTTTTGAGTGTATATATAGTATAAAATTTCTACCAGGTAGATTGCTTGGTCACTGGGTATGTATATTTTTAAAGGTTTTTTTTTTTAGATGTTCCCTATCCTAACTGAAGACAATGAGAATTTAACTTTATTCCCTGCAGTCCCCAGCCAAATGCATAAAGTCAGTAAAGGTCAGAGATTAAGAAAAACTGATGGGATTGTTGCAGGTTAACAGACGTTTTAGAATAGAAATTACGTCATCGCACTTGGAAGAGCTTTGAAGTCTAAAGCTGGCTAATAAGAATTCTGGGAATTAGACACCTAAAGTCTTGTGCTTTAAATATTAGATTACATTAAGTAGTTGTCTGTTTAATTAAAAAACTGTATTGTCTTCGAGAGAGTTATCAATAGGTTAGATTTTTTAGAAATATTTATTTTAGAGGGAGAGCAAAAGAGCAGGGGGTGGGGAAGTAGGGGCAGAAGGAGAGAGAGAATCTCAAGCGATACCTTGCTGAGCATAGAGCCCAATATGGGGCTCGATCTCACAACCCTGAGATCATGACCCGAGCCAAAACCGAGTTGGATGAGCCACCCAAGTGCCCCAGTATGTTAGATGTTTTGAATGACATGGTGAACATTAACAGTTTGCCTTATGAGAGGTATTAACACTGAACTTAATAATGGCTTAGTTTTTTTGTGATAGAAAAGGAGGGCATTAGACTCAAATTCAGAAATTTTTCATTTAAAAAATTTCTACAGTTCTCCATTAACTTTCTTGTGCCCAAAAAGCTAACTTGGATTTCATTTCTTAAATAGCAAGAATAGGAAGAACCATAAACTTTTCTAGAAGAATTCCCATCTTTGGTGTTCATATTACATTATCACTTTGAATTTCAAATCTTATATTATTTGGAAGTACTGGAGGGAGGTAGATACTTCATTTACAAACCAGAAAGGATGGAGGCTCTAAGCTATATTTTAGATTAGCTCTACTTAGAATTAGTAAAAAAATTAAAAGACACTTGTATGCATTCCCAAGGAATTGTGGTTTTTATTCAGTGAATTATTATGTAAGTTCGAAGACTTTGTAGCAAAATGATTTTTTAATTAAAAAAATTATATCTTCAGATAGTAACTTTAAACAATAATGTATACATTGTTTGCCCAAGGACTTGAATGAGCAGTCTGCAGAACTGAAATCTCCTTCGTCAGAGGTCATTTATTTCACCTATATTCTTTAGTATTCATGAATTGTGAAGTATCAACTCTCCAAGGTATGACTGGAGAATAAATACAGTTTTGTTTCACCACATACTGTAGTTATTAGACTTCTTAGGAAGTATTTATTGAGCACATACTATAGCAGTACTAGGGACTATTCTTACTGACTCTTCTAATAAACACCGGGGTACAGCTGGGCTGGGGAAACGGATGTGTCCATTTTAGCTAGGATGGTCAGGGGAGGCTTCTCTAGGAGACACTTGAGCTGATTGATACCTGAATAATCGGAAGGAGGGGACTTGCAACGTTGGAGGTGTTGAAGGTGAACCAGTTCAAGCTGAGGGGTTTATCATTTATAGCATGGAATAGGAAAATGTCTTTTGAAGCTGGAATTAAGTGAACAAGCCAAGGGTCTTTCTTAACCTTTTTTTTTCTTAATTGACTCCTCCCCGTGACCCCCATGAAATTTTTTTGAACCCCTTTCATGAAATTTTAACTCAGCTGTTTATGTATACTATAAATATATCTGTTATCTCTATGCTTTTAAGCATTAAAAGAGATTTTTTGCTCTCCCCTGCTCCCACCTTCAACTAATATCTCTCTTGAGGGCAGTACTGCCTCATTGAGAATGCAAGGTGTAGAGCGGTATATGCCATAGTAAATAGTTGAGGTTTTTTTCTTGATGAGAAATCATCATGAAGGCTTGGGCCAGGTAGTGACATGATCTAGTTTATGTATTAGAAAAGAATTTTAGCTACTCATGGAGACTTGACTGAAAGTGAGCCAGAATAAAAGGCAGGCCAATTAGACTGGTAAGGAGAGGTGAAAGGTAATGGTGGCTTGGTCTTCAGAGATTATTGATAATATAAAGAGATAAGAGTAGAGAGAGCAAAAGAGGGGAGAGAGAATAAATGAATGTAGCATTAATGGTCATAAAATACGTCTACATATGTTGATGAAAGCTTGGGGAACAGTGTACCCTCCAAGTTACAAAGAGAGGTTGCCTGTAGAACCCACTGAAATGAAGGAAGGAAATGACCCTTGGGAAATGAGAAACTTGTCTGATTTTTAACCTTGTTACGTTTGAAGTTTCTTGTTTTTCAGTAGAATATCTCACACAATTTAGAATGGTCAAAACTCCATATTTATTTCAACTTTTTTTTTTTCTTAGTTGGAATATGCCCCTGTATTTTGTGCCTTCCTTTCCAGACTTTTTACTGGGAAGTCTGTTTAAAAGCCTGCGTATTCTTTTGTTTTTTGCTACAGTAGTGGTGGCTATTAGTATGTGAACATTTTCAGTTAAAATTTCTGTTAGAATTAAATGAGTCTTACCTAATAGACAATTCTTGGCCCTCTGACTTATTGAGGGATATTATGAATTCCCTAAGGCAAAAGGATTCTCGTACAGGTGCTTACTGCAGTTTGTTGAATCAGCGAACAGGCTGTTTTTCGAAGATCGTACTGGAAGTTATTAGCAGAACACAAAGGAGATTTTATACCACACAGTTTTGTCTCCAAAATTGAATGTAATGAATGCAAAATTACTGGGAATGTTTAACAAACCCTGATGATGACTGAAAATGGGGAATAGTTCATAAGTAGCATAAACGGTTTTAAAAAGGGACTGCAGGGGGCACCTGGGTGGCTCAGTCGGTTAAGCATCTGCCTTCGGCTCAGGTCATGATCTCAGGGTCCTATGATCGAACCCTGCGTCCGGCTCCCTGTTTGGTGGGGAGTCTGCTTCTCCCTCTCTCTCTGCCTCTCCCTACTGCTCATGCTCTCTCTCTCAAAAATTTTTTTAAAAAAGGGACTGCAGGGAATTCTGAGGTTCACCACTCAGATCCCGTGACTCCTTGCCAAGGGGAAGCATGAAGTCCTCTTGCTCTGATGAGATTCAGTGCAGTGCATCTGGAGCTTTTGCTGATTGGGAGTATGTTGCGTTTACAAATGATGCAGAGGCACAAAATGTTTGAGAATGAAATTTATGACTTTTTTTTTAATGCCTTGTTTTTGTGTTTTCTGTTGTTTCTGCAGCCTAATTTCTCAAACCCAGTAGTAATCAAACAGGAAATTTTGCACATTTTAAAAATGTGACCAAATTTTTAAAAAGATTTTATTTATTTATTCATTATTTAGAACGTGTGCGAGTTGGGGGAGGGGCAGAGGGAGAGGGAGAGAATCTCCAGCAGACTCTGCTGCGCTTATCCTGACACAGGGTTCAATCGTGGGACTTTGAGATTATGACCGGAGCTGAAACCAAGAGTCAGAGGCTTAACCCATTGAGCCCCCCCAGTGACCAAATTTTTTAACTCGCCTGTTTTTAAACTTATCAATCCCTTTTTTAGAATGTGTGTTGGCATCTTGTGTCCAGGACAAAGTATTTTCATCACTGATTTAGTTTAACACCTGTTTCTACCCTGTATTTGAATAAATTTAAATAGATAACAGATAACAGTGCAGATTATACTTGCATGATGTTTAATTTCTCCCCAGTGTAACATTTGGTATTTTATAATTATATAATTAACAGTATATTAACATGCGGTGGATTCTTTTTTTAGTTTTTTTTTTACGATGTATTTTTTTAATTTTTAAAATTAATATATAATGTATTATTTGTTTTGGGGCTACAGGTCTGTGATTCATCAGTCTTACACAACACCCAGAGCTCACCACAACACATCACCCAGCCACCCCATCCTCCCACCCCCTTCGCTCCAGTAACCCTCAGTTTGTTTCCTAAGATTAAAGAGTGTCTTATGGTTTGTCTCCCTCTCTGGTTTTGTCTTGTTTCATTTTTCATCTCTTCCCCTATGATACTCTGCCTTGTTTCTTAAATTCCACTTACCAGTGAGATCATTTGATAATTATCTTTCACTGATTGACTTATTTCACTTAGCATAATACCCTCTAGTTCCATCCGCGTCATTGCAAATGGCAAGATTTCATTTTTTTTGATGGCTGAGTAATATTCCACTGTATATATATGCCACATCTTTCTCCATTCATCTGTGGATGGACATCTGGGCTCTTTCCATAGTTTGGCTATTGTGAACATTGCTGCTATAAACATTGGGGTGCAGGTGGCCTTTCAGGTCACTACATTTGTGTCTTTGGGTAAATAACCCACTAGTGCAATTGCATGGTCATAGGGTAGCTCTATTTTCAACTTTTTAAGGAAAATCCATACTGTTTTCCGGAGAGGCTGCAGCAGCGTAGGAGGGTTCCCCTTTCACCATGCAGTGGATTCTGCAGGAAGTGTTACTAAGTTGATTTATTCTCTTCAAAGTAGGTAATAGTAGTTGTTATTTTGTGTGGTTTTACATATATGTTGAAAAATAAACTTGAGTATTATTTGCTAATTCATTTCCAGTGCTTTTTCATTATATATATGAACATGGTTGATATATTAAATAATAATTTACTTGAAATAAAGCACATAAAGAACTTAACCCTGATTAGGCAATGATCAAGGATATGTTTTCTTTGGCTTTTGGGGGAGGGGTGCTTGAGAAATCTTAAGTGATCACAGGAAGATAATGCTGCTTCTTTCATTCATTCATTCATTCATTCATTCATTCATTCATTCATTCTTTTTCTGATTGAAGTGCCTTTGTAGGAATTTGGGGACGAAATTAAGTTTGAAATTTTTCAGTGTTGTCTTTCAGTCACAAGCCATTGCTGATCCTACCACTGCCTTGCAAAATATATACAGGTCTGGGACCTTGAAACTGAGTTAGTTATAACCTTTCTTAGAAGTCATTAATTATGTCTGATAAAAGTCATCAATTTGTACTTTATTAGATTTCATATGAATGACCTTTGGAGAAAAAGACTACACATATATTTATATTTATATATATGATATATATATATACATATATCATATATATCAGTAAACTTTTCCTGAAAAACATAAATCTTTATTTTTTCTTTAATATTTTCTAGATTTCAGTGTTACTTAATAGTATTTATAAATGATTCTTACCTGTTTACTCAAACAAGACCTTATTTTATGTATTTCTTAATTTTGAGTTGATCTGTTTCTGATTCTTTAATTTAAAACAAATTAAATCCCGGGGTGCCTGGCTGGCCCAGTCCATGGGATGTGTGACTCTTGATCTCGGGGTCATGAGTTTGGACCCCATGTTGAGTGCAGAGGTTACTTAAATAATCTTGGAAAAAAACCAACCTTAAAATCCTGCTTTTTAAAAATTTGGAATAGCCTGTCACTTAAATTTGTGAGTTTTGTTTGGTTTGACAGCCTCATTTTTCATAAACCTCCTATCTTAGGGGCTCCTTTCCTGTCAGTACATCCTGCATCAGAGCAACCACTGTTTTATTTTGATCACCACAGATTAGTTTTGCCTTTTTCTGAAAAATGTAAGTGGAATCATAGAATGTATACTCTTTGCCTCTGGCTTCTTTCATTCTACAGTGTTTTTGAGATTCATCTGTGTTGTTGCATATGTCAGCAGTTCTGTTATTGCTGCCTAGTGTACCATCAAGTGAATATTCCAGTTTTTTTTTTAAGATTTTATTTATTTATTTATTTGACAGAGACAGCCAGCGAGAGAGGGAACACAAGCAGGGGGAGTGGGAGAGGAAGAAGCAGGCTCCCAGCGGAGGAGCCTGATGTGGGACTCGATCCCATAACGCCGGGATCACACCCTGAGCTGAAGGCAGACGCTTAAAGACTGAGCCACCCAGGCACCCCGCCATGTTTTTTTATCCAGTGTCCTATTGATAATATTCTTGGGGTAGATTCCAGGGTTATTATGAATAAAGCTGCTATGAACATTCTTGTACAAGTCATTCACACATTTCGTTTTTCTTTGGGAAAATATGTGGGAGTGGAATTGCTGAGTATAGGGGATGAGTATGTTTTTCAGAAACTGGCAAACAATTTTTCCAAAGTGTCTGTCCTACTTTATACTCCCAGGAGCAGTGTACATGATTTCTGTTCTGCTCTGCATCCTTGCCAGCACTCAGTATTGTCAAGTCATGTGTGTTTTAGCCATTATAGTGAGTGCGTAGAGGTGTAATCATTGTGGTTTTTAATACACATTTCCCTAGTAACTTTTCATACACTTTTTGGCCATTTGGATACATTTTTATGTGAAATATTTTTACTTTATCTAAGGGGGACATTTGGAGAACTCCAGTGGATGCCCAAGCTGTGGATATTACCAAATCTTAAAAATAACTATGTTTTTTCCTGTATGTACATAACTGTGTTCAATTTACAAATTAGGCACAGGAGGAAAGTAACAGCAATAACTAATAATAGAACAATTTTGACAGTATACAGTAATAAAAGTTATATAAGTGTGGTGTCTCTCAGAATGTCTTACTGTACTTTTACCTTTCTGGTGATGATGTGACATGCCTACACAATGAGGTGAAGTGAGATGAACAGTCCAGGCGTGGTGAAGTAGCGTTAGGCTATTATTGACCTTCTGACAAAACGTCAGAAGAGGATCATCTGCTTCTGGACCACTGTTGACTGTAGATAACTGAAACTACAGAAAGCGAAACTGGGTAAGGGGGACGATTTTCACTAGGTTGTGTAGGTTTCATTGCTATTTGTTGTAAAACTCATTGATCTGTATATAATCTATGATGTAAAAAAACATGGGTATCTTGATTAGAATTCTGGAAGGCCAGATGATGTTGGGAATGCAGAATGGAATGTTCATATTATGGACTCTTTGCTTTTTGTAAAATACCAGCTGGAAAATAGAAATTATTATGTAATTGAACCTTTTATTATGATGTCTGGCATACTAATGTGAGTAGAAGAGACATGGGTTTGATTAAAAAAGTCAAAGCCTTCAGTTTGCTATATTTGTTTTATTGCCAGTTTGTTTTAAAGGTTTTATTTGAGAGAGTGTAAGCGGGGGAGGAGCAGAGGGAGAAACAGACTCCACACTGAGTCACATGACCCCAAGATCATAACCCGGGCCGAAACCAAGAGTCAGACACCCAACCGACTGAGCCACCCAGGTGCCCCTTATTGCCAATTTTCAATCCAAAATCGTGAAAATTTAAAATGTTGAAATTTTTTCTTTCTAACTTCCAACTAACTGTTCATTTAACTGGAACTATATTCTGTTATATCATTTGTTCATCAGTTGAAATTGTATTACATCAAAAAGGATGAACTTGTAGAAATATTGTCCATTGTTTTAGAGATTTGCTGCTTTTATGGGTGTTTACTCATTTCAATGGGAGATGATGGCTTTTGAATTTTTGGTCTAATTTTTTTGGATGTATTATTCACTTCCTGACTTGAGCCGAAATCAAGAGTTGGACGCCTAACCGACTGAGCCACCCAGGCACCCCCAGGATATATTCTTTGTTGCTTAAAGAGAATCTGTTAACATTGAAATAAAATTACTTCAGTAAGGAGTATGTTAGATATTTTCACTGTTGTGAGTTGCCTGTAATAATAGCATTTGGTTTATTTATTGTTTTAGCGGCCAGTAGTGTGGTCTGTGTCTTTGTCATGAAAGCAAAGAATCGTATTAGCTTGTGAGCTCTAGTCTATATATGCTCTCTGATGGTAATGTTTGATAATAACATGGATATCCTCCCACCTCCATACCTCAAACTTCAGAATATATGCTCCTCAGAAGGGAAACCCCGCTGCAGAGCATGCCAGTAAAGAATGTGGCTCCTCTGTGGTTTGATACCATGGGAATCTACTTCAGAGGAAATCATAACCTTTTACGTTGATTTCTGGCAAGGATTTTCAACATGAGCCATTGCTAAAATCCTGTTTCTTGGGTATTTACAATTTGTTGTAATTTGAACAGCTTTGTAGAGTATTGCTCAGCCTCCATGCTTGCTGAAGTATAATCTGTATTTTATACATTCCTTTCTTAGAATGCACTTCTATTGTAATTTATATATTACATAATACAAATTATATGTGATGCAAGGATTGTCTACTCAGTGGAAAAGGATACCTTTGCTAACTCAAAGAGGGGAGAATGTTAGGTGCATTGTTACATAATTGACTGTTAAGAATGGGCCTTCCATATCTTTAATGTTTTATTCTTTAAGAAAAGTCAGACAATTTTGTTTCTGACTAATTAGGGTGTGGTTAGAAGAGCTGTTTTTCACTCTTAACAATTCTTATGTTTTGACATGGGAGGGTAAAATCAACCATGAACTTGTATGCAGTTTTTATTGACCCTGTTTTATCTTAAAATAAAAGATGGACCAGTTTCATCCAAAGTGGTATCATATAGTCTTGTTACGGTTATGCTTTAAGATTTCAACAAAGGGAGACCTTTTCTTTTAATGTAATTATTGGCAGGTGTCCCCCACCACCAATATTTGACAGTAGCACTTTGATAGAGACAGCTGTTCTTCAGCATCAGAAAATATGTGTATCAACTGTCTTTGTGTATCAACTTTCTTGGATTTTACAGACTTTAACTCCAAATTAGGAGTATCATGGAATGAGTGTACATATGCAGTAGCTCACTGTAATTCTTTTATTAGTGGTGATTACTAATGTAATCCAATGTACAATAAACCTGGCCACTTCTTTGTAAGACCACTTTAAACAGAATGCTAGTGATTTTGAATACTGAATTCATATATTAAGCTACCCTTTTAAAGACTAAATATAGGCAACTAAACTTGGATAATTCTAGAGATTACCTTTCTAGGTTTCAATAAAGGTAATGAATGCTTTGTAAATTGCAGGTTCACATTTTTGAAAAGTTGAGATCGTATTTTTAATAGTCCGGTTGTGTGGTTTGGTTTATGCGTTCCATTCTCCTTGTCTGCCTTAACTTTACTAAGGGCAATATAATTACGAAATACAAATATATACCAAACCAGTTTAAGAATGCCTTAATGACTTTACTTACTGACAGATCCCTAATAAGGATCCTGTGTAGTAGAATGCTACTTGTAGGTGGAAATATATAAAGATAATTTTTTGTTGATTTTTGGCATGCCTTGTTTGAAAAATATTTAAGGTTTTATAACTGGGACCATGGGTCCTATTGGATCATTTGGAATAACCTTAAATTACATGCAGAATTTTGTGTTCATATTTTTTTACATGCAAATTTTGGGGGGGAGACACTGTTCATACTCCATCCAATTCTCAGGTGTATTTGAGATCCAAATGGGTTTTGAAAACAATACTAATTTAGGGTAGTTATTTCCGGTATTTGGGGGTCATGTACCCTAATAGTTTAAAAAAATTGAGCACAATTTGTATACTTATTTCTAAACTGTAATTGTATACTCTTGTACTAACCTTTCAGGTATGTTAAGAAATATACTTCATAAGGATGAGGTGTAATACACCTAAAACTGTATTCCAATGAAAAATTCGCATTAGTGCTCTCTCTCTGGAGAACTTTGGCCCAAGGAGTTACTAGGGTAGGTCTTTTTCTGATGGAGCACAGCAGACATATTTATGTGCCCTGTCCTGGTACAAGTAGAATAAAATGTTGCAGATTAGTGTAGGGATCAGGATCCTATGTAGAATTTTGGATTGTAAGATTTTAAGCAGCAGTGTGCTGAGGGATCAACAATGCAGAAAAGAGGGCCTGCCTATGGAAATAAAAACGAAGGATTTAGCAAAATAGGCTCTTAATACTTTAAAATTATTAGCAGACTTGGAGACTCCACTTCTAGGATTTAGTGGTGTTTAAGCCAAAACATAAAATTGAACTGAATTTTAAGTCTGTTGATGTTCTCCAGGAAAAAGAATTCACAGGAAAATCTTTACTGAATGGAAACTGATTACTGTTAAGAACTTTATGATTTAACACTTCTGCCATTTTACTGATCATTGAAACTGGCTAAATTTGATTTTTTTTGTATTCCTAGGAGGGTGAAAGAAAACATGGATGAAACTTCCTGAATTTTGGCTTCTGGCATGAATCCAGTTCAGAGACTAGGAAATGCTGGTGTCTGTATCTCCTTTCAGGTCAGTCAGTGTCTGTTAAAACATTATTCCTTGTTATCTTAGTCATACTTCCTGATCCTGACTCTGCTGACTTCATGAACATATATTGTAATGGTCCCCATGCTTTGAATTAGTGGAATGTTAGTGAATAGTTTATAGCAGAAGCTGAAACCTCTGCTTCTCTGCCTGTATTAAGGGATCCCCAGGGTCACTGCCCTTCTTTCTGAGCAAAGTTGGAGGCTATTTTTAGTTCTAGATTGCCCTCATCTTTCCTCATGGTTAGTATTTGTCCTCGGGTAAAAATGAACTGAGAGTAGAAATGACATATTAAACAGGTCTTTACTAAGAAGAGGGGCGCCTGGGTGGCACAGCGGTTGAGCGTCTGCCTTCGGCTCAGGGCATGCCTGGCGTTACGGGGATCGAGCCCCACATCAGGCTCCTCCGCTATGAACCTGCTTCTTCCTCTCCCACTCCCCCTGCTTGTGTTCCCTCTCTGGCTGGCTCGCTCTCTCTCCATCAAATAAATAAATACAATCTTTAAAAGAAAAGAAATCCCCTCTTGGTTTTTAGTGATCAAGTCTAGAAGTCTTTAAGTTCCTTGGAAAGGGTGTAATCTAAAAAATGGTTTAATATCAAAATCAGATCCATACTAAGGATACTAGCTCCATATTTTCCTTGCTGCTTTCTATCTTTTGTAAAGGTAACAATTTTCCTATTTTGTTAAGTTAGATACAAAATTTTACAGAAACATTTACATTGCGATCTTCATGACAGAATTCTGGTGATGGTATACTAATAGATCCAGAAAGTATTATTTTAAGGGTATTTCTTTCCTACTTTATCTGATGATGATAAACCATCTCTTCTGTTCTTGCTACTACAAGTGTGGTCCCAGAGACCAGGAGAATCAGCCTTCCAAGCTTCTTGGCAGTGCAGAATCTCAGAACACACACCTGATCAAACGAATCTGCCCATTTTAACACGATCCCAGGGGATTTGATGGGTGAGTGCACATTGTGTGAGAAGCTGTGTTTTGCGTTCTATTAACCAGCTCTAGAAAATTAACTTTGGATAGTGATCCTCAAAGCTGGTTCCTAGACCATCTGTGAGCTTAAGAATGCACATTCTCAGGTCCAGCTACTGAACAGAAACTTGGGGTTGGAATCCAGCAATTTTTATTATTTTATTTTTAAAAACACTCCAGGTAGGGGCACCTGGCTGGCCCAGTCAGTAGAGCATGTGACTCTTTCTGGGTCCAGAGTTCAAGCTGTACGTTGGGTATAGATATTATTTTTTAAAAATAAGGGGGGTGGTCATGATGGGTGGCTCAGTCGGTTGAGTGTCTGACACTTGATCTCAGCTCAGGTCTTGATCTCATGGTCGTGAATGGGAGCCCTGCATTGGCCTATTTAAAAAAAAAAAAAAAAAGATGAGAAAATAAAAGCCATCCAGGTGAACTGTTTTCTATTGGAGAACCACCAACCAAGGGAAATTACTAAAAAATTAGAATCGCCTTTTGTAGAAAATTACTTTGTAAATACTCTGTAGACCTTTTGTTGGTATTAAATTTTCGAATTGCTATATTTGTAAACCCCTTACTTAAATAAAATTTGAAGATTTAATCTCAAAATATGTGGGTAGGGGGAAAAACTTTAATGTGCAGAGGCTGCGCCACAGATCAAAGCTGTGGCATTATGTGGGTATCAGAGATCTTATAATCTTGTCAAGTGGATCTGTCATTGGAACTTTAGGATTTTGAAGTTAATTTTGGTAAGAGTGAATAGTGTTTATTTAAAATAACTGCTTTTCATTACAGATTTTCTAGTCAGCAGAAAAAGTCATTTCAGGAAGATACTTTTATTAAGTTTACAGAAGTTAATAAAATGCAGAAGTTCTTATTAAAAATTGGGTATCTTTAGGTTATCCTTCGAAACAGTGGTTCTCACGTTTTCTCGGTAGGTTTGTTAGAACACAGACTGCAGACCCACCATTTGTGATTTAGAAGGCTTGAGAGTTCTCATTTCTAATAGCTGGTGTTGCTCTGGTGTGGGGACTGCATTTCCAGAACCACTGCTTTTTAAACGTTAACGTATTTAACTCTTCTGGCACTTAATCTCTAGAGGAGCTCACAACAAAATACTGATTCCAGAGGTGGATTACTGAAGAAAATTTTATAGGTCCAACATATTAATTCAGTTCTTCAGTATTTTTTAGGTCTGTTGCTCAGTGACTCTAGCCCAGCAAATTATTTCTTTTGTAACTGAAGCTTCTGTTTCCAATAGAAAATATACAATAAATACTAATTTGTTTGCTAACAAAGAATTTATCTTTTTTTCAGGTCACTTTTGTGAGAGAAATGCTTTTAAAGACAAAGGGGAAACAAGACAGAAAACAAATCTCATTTCATTTGTGAATTTATTTCTCCATATAAACAACTTACGTATGTATGAGTAATCCTAACATTTGACATTGTGCGTCATGGAGTTTTCTTTGGTTAAAATAATATCTGGAATATGGCGAACTTCCCTTTTCATTCAGGTGTTTTGTTGTTGTTGTTGATCAAGATGTCTACCTACCCCTTGGTGTGTAGTCTTGCCATGGAAGTAGTATGGTGTAGTAACCCCAAAAAACAGAATAACCAACAAACTTCCTTTTCAACTCCCTGTAAGTTGGAACCATTAGAGGGACTTTTTTTTTTTTACCACCCCACGTGGCCTGCAATTTTGGGTCAGTCCCCAAGATAAGGAGCTACTCGTGGAATTTGACATCGTTGTGAGAAAGATCATGTTTTACTAAAGCCATATGTATTTTTTAGCTCAAAGAAAGCAAAAAATGGTGGATATGAGCAAGGTAGTGTGTGTTGTAATGGGAAATTCCTTTCTTTCAAGTTAAACTGATGCCCAGTATTAGGGTTAGATTCCAGCTGAGGTCCTTGGGAGCTTTGGTTGTTGGCAGGGGACTATTTCCCGACTTCAATTTGGTCCTTATTTGATTGTGACTCATTGTAATTACAATTTTCTACCTTACTAGTAATGCTCTTCTGTACTTGGAGGGAGATGTAAGGCTTAGAAATCCCAGATTTGGTCTGAAAGGAGCATTATCTGCAAGTCAGCACAGGATGGAGGAACACTGGGTTCCATCAGTGGTTCTCTGCATTTACCTAGCCAACATTTGGGCCAATAAAGCTTTAAAAATTTAAAACAATTTTAGGGGTTTATATAGTTTTAGGCTATTAAACATTAACTGCATGAAATATTAAAATTTTCCAAATTCTTTTTCATAAATCACGTTTTGATAATTCTGGTGTATGTTTCCTTCCTTTTCCTGGTCTTGACTAATCATCCTCCTTGAGACACTACACTTGCATGGTAAATGCTTTATCAGGTCCTTTCACTGTTCACATTCTGGATACTAAGCCTTTTTCCAGGAGTAATACATTCTTATTTTGAAAGCTACCAGTATAACACTTGTCAATTCTAAAAGCACCTGAGCTTCAAACTGCAACCTCCTGACATTTCACTGAATAAGATGGGAATGACTTAGGAAGACAGTGTATGCAAATGACCTGTTCTCAGAGTGAAACCAAACTCCCTAACAACTGTAGCTGATCAACATTTGAATAGTTTGGATACTGGATGCTGCTTTTTAGTATACTGTTGCAGATAAAAAAAGCATGTATAATGTGCTTTCTACTACAGCCCTACTCATTAGAGTGGACCAGATCTGAATATTATAGAGAAATTAATTGAATAACCCAATTATGTTGTCCTTTCTGCCATATGCACCGGAAAGGAGTGTGATTTTTTAAAATTTTGTTAGAGAAAGAGCACGATTGGGCCTAAGGGTAGGGAGGGGTAGAGGGAGAGGGACAAGCAGACTCCCGCTGAGCAGGGAGCCCTAAGCAAGGCTCAAACTCAGGACCCCAAGGTCACGACCTGAGCCAAAGGCACATACTTAACCAACTGAGCCACCCAGGTGCCCCTTAATTTTTTTTTAAGTTAAGATAAAATTGAAATAAAAATGTGTACTATTTGCTTTTCTCAGTCTGGCTGAACAATGATGCATCCCATTTTTGATGATCTGCTTAATGATAAGATTGCCTATGGCCTAGATATAAAGCTGTTACATTTTCTGTATTGTATATACTTTCTAAGAAGAATGCTTTGGTTTTGACCTATAGTACTAAAGAAATCTGTAAACCTTCTAAGATGCTGCTTGAGAATTGCTTTGTTTTCCAGAGAAACCATGGCTCAAGCTTTGTACACATTTTATTTAAATGTCAAAGTGGCAGCATTATCAGTATCTGATGGAATTAGCTGCCTCATCAGAGAACCAGTAAGAAAGCAATGAAGTGTGACTCTGTAGATGATTCAAGTCTTCTCCATCCTTAAGAAACCAGAACTTTCAGAGTAGACAGGTGTGCTTTACATCTGACTATAGAGAAGCTATAGTTTAGAACAAAAGGTATTAAATTGTGTGGCTCTACTTTCTATTCCTAGTAAACACAACTGTTTACGTAATTTACTACCACATCTGGCATAAAACTGGTAGAAGTCGAGATGGACAACTCAAAGGTTGTGTTACCCCAGATAATCTCACACTTTTATCTTTCTTCCTTGACCCTGCTTTCTGTGAAAATAACTCGCTCAATTTCCCCATGATTAATAGTTTCTTAATCTGTCACAAGTTTTTTTTTTTTTTTTTAATCCTTGCTGACTTCCCAGTGTGTATTCCTTAACTTCTAAAGGAATTATTCATCAGATTTTCTACTTGATTTCTAGCCTGGCCTTCCCTCTTGGATAAACAGCACATCGCCTTTTAATGCGTGCTTGTAAAGCTGATACTATCTTAAGCATGATTTTGAGAACAGAAATTTTCTTTAAAAACCCATTTCTCTTATGCATTATTTGAACGTACCATCTAGCTCCGACTGTTCCTGACCCACCACCACTGCTAACGCAAAACGCATAACATTTTTCCTAGAAAGCTATGAAGTTAGATACAGTACCAGTCATACATGATTCAGTATAGATGAAAAAATTCCAATCCCAGCCACCATTTAGCTAAAAAATTACACATTAGTATCCTCCTTGTTTTGAAGTCCTGAGACTTGAGATACCAAAAAAAAAAAAAAAAAAAAAAAACAAAATTTNAAAAAAAAAAGACCAACATTTGGTGTTTTATTGAGAACAATGTAGGAAAAGGCAATATGTAAAGTAAAAATGGCTCTCTGAAATGTCTGCACAATGTATGTGGTCTACCGTATATGACATTCTGAAAATTTTTCATTAAAATTATAAATTATAAAACCAATCAGGAACTAAATAATTTTATACATCTCCATAGTCCAGACTGAGTTTGACTTCTTAGTTTGCCAGATATTTCTTCAGAGACTATGAGAGACCTGTGGGGAATCCCTAGAAGCAGTAACAACTTCACACGAGGCACAGTGTGGCAGATAAACCTCGGCTGGCTTCCCACTGTTCGTAGTAAGGGCACAGGATCTGGCTTTTGAAAATTACTTGATGGATTCCAAGAACAAGCATAAAAGTCCACAAGTAATATCTTCTTTTAGGCCCCATACTGTCCTGGCTTATATTTTTTTTGCTGTATTTTAGATTCTGATTTATTACCTTTTCGAAGAATAAGGATAACTTCAAATACATGAAGTTGTCACCTCCAATTCAGGATCTGTGGCAACTGCATATTACAAACAGCTCAGACCTCCTCCCTCAAATCTGCCTACCAAGTTAGAAAGTCATCCTTCAGCGGCAGCAAATTCACACTTAATTGTTTTTAACAGAAATTCAACAGGGCTAGTAGAAAATTTCAAGTTAGAAAAAAGACTTTTAATTTTCTTAAATAATCCTCCTGTATACCATTCCACATTGTGGAAAATCTGAATTATGCAGTCTGGAGACAACATCGAGATTTCAGAACACTGGCACAAATACATCTATATTTTATAATATATTAGAACCACCATGTCCTGTCTTAGAGCCTGTAACAGATAACAGGCCTAAAACTGCAAGAGATTTACAGATGAAACGTCAAATCTGGAGGTGTTAGCTGTGCCAGAGTCCCAAAACAGGTCTGGAAATAACTCCATCCCAACTCTCCGTTCCGTCACTGCAGCTGTACTCTATATGCACCTATTAGCAGCTTAACCTGTTGAAAGAAAATAGGCACAAGTATCAGTACAGATACCTCTACAGAGTTCCCCTTTCTTAGAAGAGGGAACACACTCACACAACCAAGATTTGTCTGTCTTATTTGGCAATGTTCTCAAATTGGTTATCAAATCAGGGTCTTAGGTTATCACTTTTAATAAAAAATCCACGTGCTTACGATTTGATTTTTAGATTATTATAGTAAATAACTACTATTTCTTGCATAGACTTTTGGCCCGGCTTCAATGTTAAGTGAACAGCCTAGAGACATAAGTAAAATGTCATACATTAAATAACAAAGGCCAGAATACAGCTCCGATGGCTCAGTACCGGAGAGATGCATCCTTACCATCAGTCCCTTTCTTGACACACAATTTATGTCTAACACATCTGTAGATTCCGGTGCGCTGCTATCCAGAGAGCACTTGTCTCCAGGACAGGCACACCAGGAACACAGCATTCTCGGAAGTTTTTTCTGGGGCTGCTGATGGAATCTGGAGTAGCAAGAGGAGTAGCTGCGCTAAACGTGAGGAAAGGATTTTCACCTTGGCAGAAGGCGCTTCCGTCAACCTTATGAAGAGTTTATTGAGGCCTGCAGCAGGGCTGAACGAGTAAACAAAATGACTATCCTAGGGAAAGAGACCAACCAGTCAGTGTTTCCTCAGACAAAATTCGACATCTGAGAGCATCACTGTATCTTAACAGAAACATTTCAGATTCCAGTGATGTAAAACAGAAAACAAGTTTTATACTTTATATAGATCAGCTTGCTGTGATTAGTTTTCTCTTGATTTATTAAAAAGATACAAATGACAAAAAAGCTTGTAAAATGTAGCTGCAAAAACAGCATCCAGATAAATCTTTAGGATTAGCATGTATCCAGCCATATACAGCATGAGTGTTAAAAAATCTTCATAAACAGTTGATTTTGCTTAATTCAGCCTAAGGAAAGAATTCTAAGTATAGAAAAGGAAACATACACAAAGATTCTTTAAGACCCTTTCTGTTAAAAAAAATTTATATACCCATGAATACATTATTTTATTATAAATCAAAATTACAATAAAATGGTTAACTAAAGCTACATACATGAAAACTAAGCATAAATACACCCGTGTTCTAGGTACTGGAAGCACAGAATGGGTATACTTTTAAAATTTCCTAAATTTCCTTTAGGTGAATGTTTGTAATTATAATGGTGGGAAAACACAGAATATTTAAAATCAGTATGTTGCTTATACCTCAAGAATTTATATTCAGAATGTACTAAGACATAATGGTAAACGTAACCTAAGGCATTTATATCAAACATGAGAAATCCAAATTCTTCGAAAAAATTTTGGATAATTTTACTTTATAATTATGGGTTATTGCCTCATTTCCAACTGGCTTAGTTATAATTAACATATTTTATTAAAACACACAATTAAAAGTCATCTGTGCTTCTGGATTAGAAGAATGTACTTTTTAGTAATGAACTACAGAAAATCTTACCAGAAAAACTGGAAGTTGAAATTTATCATTTAAAACTACAGCTTGTACACTACATGGTCCACAGAGCCGAGCAATAACTTCTTTACCCAAAAAGTTGGCATGGAAAATAAACAGCAGGATGCCAGAGCCTGAATAAGGGAATGTAAACATAGATTTTAATACCAATCCTACCATGGCCACCTTTCAACTCTGAGGAAGGCGTACCTGTACAAGTTGGGAGCAGTGCCCTCAGTAAGCCTGGTGGTGCACACCCATCTGGTGCCCACTCAACACCAGACAATGAGTCCAATTTCAAAACTTGGTGTTACCTAGCATTTTTCAAGCCACAGGGACCCCCCTTTTATTTTTTGTCCCAAATAATTCCTACTGACAACTCATGGAACAAATTTTTAAAAGAGAAGAAAGAGAAATTAGGGAATCGATTCCATTTACAATAGTACCAAAAACCATATCTTGGAATAAATTTAACCAGAGAGGTAAAGGATCGATACTCTAGAAACTACAGAACACCGATGAAAGACATTGAAGAAGACACAAAAAGATGGAAAAACATTCCATGCTCATGGATCGGAAGAATAAACATACTTAAAATGTCTATGCTACCCAGAGCAATCTACACTTTCAACACCATCCCGATCAAAATACAATGCCATTTTTCAAAGAGCTGGAACAAACAATACTCAAATTTGGGTGGAATTAGAAAAGACCCCGTATTGCCAAGGAAATGCTGAAAAAGAAAAACAAGGCTGGGGGCATCACGTTGCCACATTTCAAGCTGTACTACAAAGCTGTGATCACCAAGACAGCATGGTACTGGCACAAAAACAGACACATCGACCAATGGAACAGAATAGAGAACCCAGAAATGGACCCTCGGCTCTTTGGGCAACTAATCTTTGACAAAGCAGGAAAAAACATCCGGTGGAAAAAAGACAGTCTCTTCAATAAATGGTGCTGGGAAAATTGGACAGCTACATGCAAAAGAATGAAAGTTGACCACTCTCTCAAACCATACACAAAGATAAACTCCAAATGGATAAAAAGACCTCAATGTGAGAGAGGAACCCATCGCAATCATGGAGGAGAACTTAGGCTGTAACCTCTTCAACATCGGCCACAGCAACTTCTTTCATGACATGTTTCCAAAGGCAAGGGAAACAAAAGAAAAAATGAACTTTTGGGACTCCATCAAGATAAAAAGCTGCTGCACAGCAAAGGAAACAGTCATCAAAACAAAGAGGCAACCTACGGAATGGGAGAAGATATTTGCAAATGAAACTACAGACAAAAGGTTGGTATCCAAGATCTATAAAGAACTTCTCAAACTCAATACATGAGAAACAAATAAATCAAAAAGGGGCAGAAGATATGACCAAACACTTTTCCAGTGAAGACACACAGAGGGCTAACAGACATGAAAAAATGTTCAAAATCATTAGCCATCAGGGAAATTCAAATCAAAACCACAGCCTTATGTTAGAATGGCAAAAATTGACAAGGCAAGAAACAACAAATGTTGGACAGGATGTGGAGAAAGGGGATCCCTCTTACACTGTTGGTGGGAATGTAAGTTGGTACAGCCACTCTGGAAAACAGTGTGGAGGTCCCTCAAAAAGTTAAAAATAGATCTGCCCTATGACCCAGCAATTGCACTACTGGGTATTTACCCCAAAGATACAGAGAGGGGCCATATGCACCCCAGTGTTCATAGCAGCACTGTCCACAATAGCTAAACTCTGGAAGGAGCCGAGATGCTCTTCAACAGACGAATGGATAAAGATGTGGTCCATATATACAATGGAATATTACTCAGCCTTCAGAAAGAACAATTACCCAACATTTGCAGCAACATGGATGGGACTGGAGGAGATTATGCTAAGTGAGATAAGTCAAGCAGAGAAAGAAATATTGTATGGTTTCACTCATTTGTGGAACATAAGGAATAGCAGGGAGATCGGTAGGAGAAGGAAGGGAAGAATGAAGGGGGTAAACAGAAGGGGGAATGAACCACGAGAGACTATGGACTCTGGGAAACAAACTGAGGGCTTCAGGAGGGGGGTGGGGGAATGGGATAGGCCGGTGATGGGTATTAAGGAGGGCACATATTGCATGGAGCACTGGGTGTTATACGCAAACAATGAATCATGGAACACTACATCAAAAACTGATGATGTACTGTATGGTGACTAACATAATAAAAAATTAAAATAAATTAAAAAAAGTTGCTGCTGAGTGTGAAAATGTCCATGGAAGCAAACTTCTATGATGGTTCTCTCTGGTGTGGGTTTGAGTGACTGTCCTTTTCTTCTACATAGTATTTTGCCTTTTCCAAAATTTCTGATTAACACCAAAACTTACTTTGGGTGGGGGGGGGGAAACCAAGAGATTTGAAGCTTACACTGAATATCCAAAATATTCTGCATGACTCATTTTTCTCAACAAAGCCATACTTTTAGTGTAACAGAAAATAGATACATGAACTCTGACCTTTCTGGTAAGCCATTTTTAAGATGAAAAAACAGTGACCCAGCCCAATTATAAACAAGAGGAGACTTCATAAAAGACACCCTAAGGAACCACTGGCTTTATTTGTTCTAGGTCCTAGGGAAAGGTGGACATGCCGAGCCCCTGGCTCGCTCTCCTCTCCTTTCAAGATATTTAAGGTTTGTCATACTGATTTTTTTACTCTCCAGCTTTAAAATGCAATCAGTACCCACCCCCACCTGCAGAGTGCTAAGGTTCAAAAGAAGAAAAGGCCTACGGACAATATAGGGACCATTCCTTGTCTTTTTTCCCTCAGCTCCACTATGAACCAGCATCTAATCTGGGACAGAGGTTGACTGGAGTATTTGTTATTGGAGAGTAGTGGTAACACTTCAAAATGGCCTGAATGGGGACGTGGTTTACAGAGAAAATCCTATTTGAAAATCCTTCATTCAGGTGCTGTTTATTCTAACCAAAATGGGTTAGATCTAAGGAAGGTGTGTTCATTAGCTCTACTCCGACAAATACTTGAATTGCATAGATATAAAATGACACGAGGAATGCTATCAGTTTGCTAGCAGTTGTTTCATGGTATCAGTATAAACGTTTTCTCCATCCAAACTAGTTGTTAAACACAATCAAAATCCCCTCAAGGAACCAAGGTCAGTGCCTCTCAAACTTGAGTGTGTTGATAAATCACCTGAGATCTCACCAGGGTGTCAACTGAGAGGCAGGCCTGTGTGGGGCCTGAGATCTGCATCTCCAACAAGCTCCCAGGGCAGGCTGAGACCACACTGACTACACCAAGGGTTGGGAAAACCTATCAGGATTTTGTATCTGGGGATGACAAGGCATCTTTGGTAAGATTTCAGACAGAGATGATTTCTGGTGGCCAAAGACATTGTGCATGTGCAGAAAAAAAAATTCAGTAACCCTAAGGCGGTCCAGGTACACTGAAGCCTGTAAGTTGTGGATGCTGGGAGACTGGCCCAGATCAGCTCAGCCACTGCTATACCCTGTTCCCCAAACTCGTGCTCACTACCCATCAATGGAAGCAATCCATTTGGACGGCTGAAACCACAAATGATTCTTCAATGTCAAGTTCACTAAACACAGGTGTTATGAGGCTGTCTTTAAATTTTCATGGTATGGTTGTATTTTAAATTTTCATTAATGAATACATAAATATTTTTTAAATGTTTATTTATTTATTTGAGAGAGAGCATGAACAAGGGTGTGGGGCCAGAGGGAGAGGGAGAAGCAGACTCCCCACTGAGCACAGAGCCTGATGGCAGGACTTGTTCCCTGGACCCTGTGATCATGACCTGAGCCAAAGGCAGACATTTAACTGAGCCACCAGGCATCCAATACCTATTTTTTTAAATATGTACTTTCATGAAGGCAGAGGCAGTGTTTTCTCCACTTAAACGTGCTGCGCCCATGTCCTAAAGAAGGGCCACGCCATGTCATGGTATTGCCTACAGAGCAGCTGTTAAGCAGAGGCTAGGAAGCAGAACTCAAGTTTCCGTCTCCTGCTACTCAACTTTCCTATGAGCCAAAACAGTGACTTTTTCTTTAAACAAAATTCAGGAAAAATACTGATTCTGGGCTTATAATCTTGAAGCTAGCTAAATTTTAATAAAACTCAATTTTAACAAAAGGCAGTACAATTATTAAGATCCAACTTCCATACGTTCCCCCTCCCCCTGCCCCGGTGCAAAGAAGGTGGTTTCATTAAAGCACAGGGGACAGGACCCATGGGCAGAAAGAACAGCCCCAACTTCCATGCTTCTCATTTTTAAAAATTTTTAAAATATTTATTTATTTGAGGGCTTTATTTGTCCCGATGGAGGGACAGAGCGAGAGAAAATCTCAAGCAGACTCCCTGCTGTGCACAGAGCCCAACTCAGGGTCTGATCTCACGACTCTGAGATCATGTGTAACTTGACCCAAAATCAGGAGTCAGACACTTAACCGACTGAGCCACCCAGGCACCCCTATGCTTTTTAACAAGTGAGAACAGTGCTCTGTGGATCCCTCAAAGTCACCTGGGATGGTAGGTATCAGCTGGGTCTCTTTTTTCTGCCAGAGCAGCTCTGCTGTTAACTGTTTTACATAATTATTATACATAAAGGGATTCTGTTAAGATTATAGTCACAGAGTTCTGTTTAAAAATCAGCTCATAGTCTATAGCCATACCACCCTGAATGCGCCCGATCTCGTCTGATTAAAAATCAGCTGATATTTACAGTGTCACTTTTCAAACAGAAAAACATAGGCTTACCTTCTGGTATGTTTTGTGGGGGTTTGTAAGTGAAATCTGTTGAAAAATCTGGCCCCTCACAGAGACGATGACATGCTATTGGGAAAATTGGTTCTAATAGAGCAAGACGTGCTTCAAAGTAGTCCCTTATTGTTTCTTCTGCTACTCTTGAAAGTCTAGTCAAAAAATACAGTAAGAGTTGTTATTATTAATGTAGAAAATAACCAAGAGTCATATTATCAAACTGCTGAATACCAGTGAGGCCTTCCCAAATCAACCTTTAAAATAAATGTAACTTCCTACTCATCCTGCTTCCCCACTCTATTTTTCTTTAGCACTTAGCATCTGACACACTATCTGTCTTACTGTCTATGTTGTCACAGGGAATTTAGGCTCTGAGAGGGTAAGTCTTTTCCCCCTGCTGCTGTCTCCATCTTCCCACCCTTCTGAATAGTTCCTGGCATACAGACAGACTTATCTGTCTAGTGAAAATGAAAATTCTATTAATAAATTTGAGAATTGCCACACACGTCTTTATAGTACTTAGTTTAGAAGGCAGTTAAATAAAATGATCAGTGCTAACTCAGAAAATATTTTTAAACAATCTTGCTGGGAAGGTAACCAACTCATTTGGTTTGCCCAGGATATTCCAGTTTTAGGAGTGGCAATCCACTGCGTTGGGTCACGGACACACAGAGAAATTACCATTTGGGTAAGGCTCCCAGCAAAGGCCGCTGACGGGCAGACTCACCACATACATGCCCTTTTGGTTTGTTTTTTTGTCTCTCGTCTGAAATTTACCTTACTTTCTGCTTAGAATATAGATCCTGGAATTGGAATAACCATCATGCAGGCATGAAGATCCAAGTCACACCCTAAGGGTGGTGGAGGAGGAAGAGGGGAAGAGTGGCTTTTTCTTGCCCACAGCCGCCTACCCATGGACTCCCTGTTATTTTGAACAATAAACACCTTACTTGTATTAACTACTGTTTGTGAAGTTTGTTATGTGTTGCCAAAATAATTCTTTTTCTTTATTAGTTTCAGAGGCAGAATTTAGTGATTCATCAGTTGCATATAACACCCAGGGCTCATTATATCAAGTGCCCTCCTTAATGCCCATCAGCCAATTATCCCTACCTACCCCCACCTTCCCTCCTGCAACTCTTAGTTTGTTTCCTAGAGTTCAGCATCTCTTATGGTTGGCCTAATGGTCCTTATAGTGGTTCTTAATTTTCATTTTATTTTTCCTTTCTTTCCCCTATGTTCATCTGTTTTGTTTCTTAAATTCCACATGAATGAAATCATGTACTTGTCTTTCTCTGACTTGTTTTGCTTAGCATAATACCCTCTAGTTCCAACTACATGGTTGCAAATGACAAGATTTCATTCTTTTTGATGGCTGAGTAAGCCAAAATAATTCTTTAGGAAAAAGCTACTAAATTACCTGTATGAACTTTCGACTGAAATAAAATGATTTAGAATTCATTTGAAAAAGCATGAAGTTGAACGGATAAACTTCGGTACATCCAGACAATGGAATACTACTGTTCAGCATTAAAAAGAAATAAGGTATCAAGCCATGAAGATATGGAGGACCGCTATGTTTACACAGCATTATTTACAACAGCCAAATTATGGAAGCAGCCAAGTGTCCATCGATAGATGATGAATGGATAAAGAAGGGGTGGTATGTATATTAGTCAGCCATAAAAAGTGAAATCTTGTCATTTGCAACATGGATGGCTCGAGAGAGTAGAACACTAAGTGAAGTAAGTGAGAGAAAGACAAATACCATATGATTTCACTCATATGTGGAATTTAAGAAACAGAACAAATGAACAAAGGAAAAATAAAGATCCAAACCAAAAAGCAGACAACTATGGAGAACAAACTGATGGTTCCCACAGGGGAGGTGGGTGGGGGAGGGGGGAAATCAGCAAAGGGGATTAAGAGTGATGAGCACTGAGTAATGTACAGAGTTGCTGAATCACTATATTGTACACCTGAAATATAATGCTATGTTAACTAACTGGAATTAAAGCAAAGCAAAAAAAAAAAAAAAGACATGGAGGAATCTTCAATGCATATTACTAAGTGAAAGAAGCCAATCTGAAAAGGTCAACTGCATGACATTCTGGAAAAAGCAAAACAACAGAGACAGCAAAAAGGTCAGTGGCTGCCACGGGTCAGGGTCAGGGAGGGATGAACAGGCAGAGCACAGGGGATTTTTAGGGCAGTGCTATTCTGTATGACACCAATGGTGGGTACATGTCATACACATTTGTCAAAACCCCAAAACGCACAACACCAAGGTGAACCCTAACGTAAACCATGGACTTTGGGTGGTAACTGTCAATGTAGGTTCACTGGTTTTAGCAAATGCACCACTCTGGTGACAGATGTTAGTAGGGGAGGTTGTGCATGTTTGGAAGTAGAGGATATATAGGAACTCTCTGTACTTTTGGCTCAATTTCACTGTGAACCTAAAACTGCTTGAAAAAATTATGTCTATTAAAAAAAAAACTACGGATTAAACAGTTTTAAGAAAGCGTGAGGCAAATTATGAGCATAATTAAGATTTTAATGAGATACTCCTAGATAGGACAGTGTTAAGTTTGAAAGTTTGAGACCTCAGTAGCAGTCAGAAAAAAAATTCATATGCCACTTACTAAACTTATGATCTTTTGAGAATAGAAATCTGTCAGGACTTCCACTTAATAATCTTTGAGCAATTATACACAGGCCAGTTTAATTATATGTCCAAACAGACTCTGTGACTTAACCAGGGCACATTCGCTCACACTTACGTCTCTAAATGATTCTTCAGCAAGTCATACACCAACACGTTGTTAGACTGCTTTGCAAAATGCAGTGCGCTATTTTGGTGCTTTGACAAAATATTGCAGTCAGCTCCACACTCAATTACAAGTCGTACAATATCAGAATTTCCTCTTTTACAGGCCTACAATGGGTGGGGGGGGAAAGGAGTAGTAATTACTTAGCTGTAAAATAAGTTAACTACCAATCTGTGTTTGCCCCTTTCTCCACATGTGAGCCTGGGAGTTCTTTGTGAAGAGAAGGACAAGAATGTTGGACAGGGGGAAGAAAACCTGGCATCAGGTTTCACCAAGGGTTACAAACTGTTATGTAAACAAACAGTGGTACAATCCTTTGACTCTGTGAGCAGTACTGAAATCTGCTATATTCAACTCTACCCCTGACTCCTGGGGAAATGGGCAACTCCGAAAAAGATACTTCTGTCCCAAGACAGAACAAATACCAGGCCTTCCTTCAGGTAGTCAGCTTCGGGATAGGTTCCATCATTGACCAACCAGGCCTTTCTAAGCTCTAGGGTGCTCCATTTTTCTTTTTTTTTTTCTTTTTTTTTTTTTTTTTTTAAGATTTTATTTATTTATTTGACAGAGATAGAGACAGCCAGTGAGAGAGGGAACACAAGCAGGGGGAGTGGGAGAGGAAGCAGCAGGCTCCCAGCAGAGGAGCCTGACGTGGGGCTCGAGCCCGTAACGCCGGGATCACGCCCTGAGCCGAAGGCAGACGCTTAACCGCTGTGCCACCCAGGCGCCCCTAGGGTGCTCCATTTTTCAAGTCTCTTTGCATCACAAAATAATTTCAAAATTTCCCTAGAAGCTGCTTTAAAGGAGACTAAGCATAAATACAAATTTGAATTTGGCAAATTTAAGATGGACCTGGACACAGTTCAAAGACCTTTCTAGAGTAAAAAGACCTACATCCATGTTCTCTCCTGTTATTTACAAAGCTATGGAACTTCAAGTAAGTCCCTAATTCTGAGTCTCACTGTTTCTATTTGTCAAAAGGGGGTCACAGTACTTCTGCCTCAGAACACTGAGGCTGAAATTAAATAATATATTGTAAAGGACCAGGGCAAGCCAGTACGCTTTCCTCTAAGAACAACGCCATCCGATGTGCTACCACTCCAGACGGTATTTCCACAGAGTAGGTTTCTAAGCTGTGCAAGTGCAAGGTCAAAGGGCATGCATCTCACGGGGGATCTGACAAATGCCCTTCAAAAGGACATAATCCAGTGGTTCTCACTGGGGTGGTTTTGCCCCCCAGGGGAATCCAGGCAATGTATGGAGATATTTCTGGTGGTTACAGGGTGGGTACTAATGGCATCTGGTGCAGAGGTTAGGGATGCTGTTACATATCCTACAAATGATCTGGTCCACAATGTCAGGAGCGGGAAGGTTGAGAAGCCCTGCTAGAACCAATTATATGTCCCACATCGGTGGGTGAGAAGAATGTGCTTTCTCCACACCCTCACACTCTGGTAACGACAAATTTTATATATGATTTCTGAGATGAAAGGTTTTTTAAATTGTTACAAAAATTTCTGAAAATCTCTCCCCGTGTTTATTTCTTCTAATTCTAAAAACCAATTTAATATACTAAATCCTTAAAGCTTAAGGAACCAGTACCAAAAAAACCCCCAACCCAACACAAACAAAAACCAGACCAAAACAAAACAAAAAACCAGAAACGAAATTTAAATACAGTTATAGGCAGTCTTATTTAGACAGTACTTAAATATGCTTTAAGCTCTTCTCTAGGCAGAAGCAACAGTCCCTTGACCCCTCCCCCCCAGACACTGCCTTCCTCCTCCTCAGATCAACTCATAAGTGCCTGCTCCATCCAGCATCCGCCTCCTCAGCCCCTGCAATCCCACACCCCTCACACCCAACAAACGACGGCACTCACACCCTCTCCAGTGCTGCTTCCCACAGCACTTCTCGTCCTCCTTAGGCAACACTGCCTCAGCAGCTGGTGCAGGCCAGCTCCTCCTTGAAATGCTCAGGATACTTCTCTCCCCTATCTTCCTCCTCCTTCTCTGGTCTTTCCTATGTGGCTGCCTCCCATCTCTGGCTTTTCTTTCCCTTCTACTCTCAGCCTAGGGCTGTCATTGTGCTACTGTGATGAACCGGAATCTGAATCTATAGCTGACCCTCCCTCCTGAGCTAAAGGTCCACAGGTGCAACACTCTCTGAGCACTTCCAGCTCCAATGAAACCCCACTCCCACTGTATACTGCCTGAGTTCCCTAAATTAGGAAACAGGATTACCAAGCATCACCTTCAATTACCAAGTCCTGTGAATTCTACCTTCTTAAACCACTCTGGTCAGTCTACCTACTTCTGTCTCCTCTGTCAATACCCAGGTACAGACTATTATTTCACTTAAGTTTAAAAACATCCCTATAAGTCTGCAAACTGCTTGTCCTTTTAACCAATTTGTTCCCTCTACTGAACTAAGGGACATTAAAAACAACCACCTTTATTCTGATAAACCTTTTAGTGGCTCCCAACTGCTCTTAGGATCAAGTTGTCCTAACTCCTCAGCCCGGATGTAGACCATGTCCATGCTCACTGCCCATGTGTACATCTTTCCGCACCAGACTACTTAAGTATTTGCTGTTTTGAATGTACCTGGTGATTTTTCAATAAGACAAAGTTTTAATTCATATTTGAGGTGTCACCTCTGCTCTAAGCATATGGCAATAGAAGCACACAAAGGAAAATTAAAATTCAAAAGTAGAGCCCCTGAACCAAAAATGAAACGGCAAC
Organism: Ailuropoda melanoleuca; assembly: GCF_002007445.2. NCBI lineage: Eukaryota > Metazoa > Chordata > Mammalia > Carnivora > Ursidae > Ailuropoda > Ailuropoda melanoleuca. The sequence goes on along the minus strand of NC_048224.1, from coordinate 61,520,824 downwards.
ACAAACAGTGAGCAAGGTCCACATCCCGAGCGTGGAAGAAGGCTGAGGGGAGAGGTGATCCCAGTCTTGAGAATAACAGAGATTCAAGACCACACTCAGAACCAGGCCCAGTGCTAACTAGGGCCTACACCTGTGCTCTTACTGACTCAGGAAAGACAGCTGGAAATAGGTACTGCAGACAAACACCTACTTGGGTCAATTTCCTTGCCCAAAACTGTATCTAGGAAGAGGGCAGTAAGACAGAGCCTCTATCCCGGGACCTAATGCATGGCTCGGTGTCAGAACCTGTTATGTCCTAATGGCATCTTAGGCCAGGAACCTAGAACTGCCACAGGAACATGCCAGACTGGGCTGGGCCCCAGTAGAGGCAAATACAAAACTGTTAAACAGGGAGAGGTAATTAAAGGGGGAGTCATGGGGGAGGCTTTAACAACCTTCCACTCAAATGGTCAGCAAACCGTAATTCCAAACACACATGAAGAAATCGGAGGCTAAGGAGATGAACCCAGCAAATAATGAAAGTACATCACGCTCTTTTCCACTCCCAGCTCTCTGTGCATATCCTATTCCAGTTCCCGCTTACACAGTTCATCCCTGCCAGCTTGTATATCATTTGTAGGATGCAGCTCAGCCACCTATCACAACCACCCTCACTTTTTTTTTTTTTTAAAGTAATCTCTACACCCAACAATGGGGCTCAAACTTATGACCCCAAGATTAAGAGTCATATGTTCTATCGACTGAGCCAGCCAGGTACCCTACCCTGTCCCACCGTCAATCCACATTGCTGAGGCTGGTATCAACTTTTATGTAATCCCATGGCTCTCTGGGTTTATTCCTATCACATTATTGCTCACACCAGCTTTAAATCTGCTGACCTGTTTCTCCTACACATCTGTGTCCTATTCCCCATCAATATTCCCAGCCCCTGGCAGTGTCTGGCAATCAGAGGTCCCAACAGGAACATCCCTCGAGACCAAAGTGATGTATTTACCTTCATTAGAGCAGTCTCACCATTGCTCTGCTGGACATTTACAAAAGCTCCTGCTTCCAAAAGAATAGCCACTGTAGTTAAAAAGTTCTATTAAAAAAAAAAAAAGAGCATATTTAATTCCCAAAATTCTTTAAAAGTAAGAGTTTTTCATGACGAAATTTTTAGCCATCAGGAAAAATACTCAGATTCTATCCCAACCAGGTTAGTGAACGTGGTTCTTCACTGTGCCCCACTATTCAAGGTCCCATGCACAGGCACACATAATTTGACAGCAACTTCAACTTGAAGTTTACGAGTTTCAACATAAGAATATCAATCCTTTAAAAAGATAATATGTGGGAACATTTTAATGAAGTTCTTAATCAAAAGGAACACTTAACTCCAACTGGAAAAGATCTTTAAAAGATTTAAGATTGAAACCAGCATTAGTACATTAATCGGAAGCCCTTTCTCTTTTTTTAAAGTAATCTCTATGCCTAGCATGGAGCTTGAATTCACTACCCTGAGATCAAGAGTCGCTCGCTCTACAGACTAAGCCAACCAGGTGCCCCCGGGGTCCTTTCTCGATATGATTCACTTCCCACTAGATAAATCACATTCTGAAAATTCAATTACAAAGCACTACTCTTGATTAAAAAAAAAATCTATTCATGACAAGTCCTAGATGAACTGAAATATGAGATACTAAAGTTATGTGACTATATGAGAGTTGTATTTCACTACAGAAACAGACTCTGTTCTGGTCCACAGGCAGGAATTCCCACAGACTAAGAAACTGATCCCAACCTTCTCAGCCGCATGAATGAGGGCGGTGGTCCCATTCTTCTGTCTGCCATTCACCTTAGCCCCTTTCCTGATGAGGAGCCTCAGCAGGTCGTCTTGCCCTCCTGCGGCGGCGAGCATCACCAATGTCATCCCGCTTGAATCCTTCATTGGTTTTGTTGAGGAAAAACACACGTCAATGTCTATCAGAAAAATTTTAGAACTAAGCCTTTTCATCTATATTTCAATGTGAAATCACTTAAGTGCACCGATTTAAGCAGCTATTTAAGGTTTTCATGAAAATATGCTTATAATAATCAGAAATATTACAATTTCTTTCATATATAAATACCATAAAATTTTACAACTTCCACGTTGTAAAGGCCTATCATAACAACATTCTGCATGACAGATGATGAAGACTATTCATATCTTGATGCTATAAAAATGGCAAAGCTATTTATTTATTTATTGCACATTTCAGGTACAAAAGTCCCCTCGTGTTCTAGGTAAACAGGTGAAACTCACACATTCATGATGCACACTTAATTGGCCAAAAGACCTAAGGCTACAAATGAGCACTAGACACGACCTAAGTCCACTCTACTGATGACAGGCTCACTGAATGCTGTCATCACAAATGGTGGCCTATGTGAATATAGCTGTTGCGAAGTGACAGTCTGGGTACTCAAAGGATAAAGAAGAAAATTCAGAAGCAGGAAACAGGACACTGATATGATTGGTTTCTAAGAGGCTATGACAAAATAAAGAAATTAAAGTACTTTAAAAAGATAAAATTACATAAAGTTGACAAAAAATAAAAAGGTCATCAATAGCAAAAATATTTCCAATCATTAACTGAAACAAACACATGGGAATACCAAACAATTTATTAAATACCATCTGCTAAAACAAAGTTCTAACAGTGTAGTTAATTTGGCTATAATCTGAAAGCTTAGCAGAATTCACCTGTATGAGCAACCTGAAGGAATACAAAAGAAAAATCAATTGAAGTAAGATAGTGCACTTCCTCTCATTTTTAAAGTATCTTATTACTACAAAAAGTGTTAAAGGGAAAAAATCTTTTTCTAATTTATTAATAAAGACCGAGCTACATTAGTATTAAAGTAGGAAAAAAAATCTGATAAAACCCAACATCCATCTCTGATAAAAACTTAAGCAAGAAAACAAAGAAAGTAAGTCTAGAAAGAGAAAGGCTACCGTCCACAAGAAACCAACAACAGTACAACAGAAAGAGAAACTCCACACAGAATCTAAGGGCAAATCCCCGCTCAGATCAGAGACTGAACAGGATCACTTTCATCAACACTATTCTTCAAAATGTCACCAAATTCACAAAACCAGAAAAATAAATATTACTGGGATAAAAGGAAACAAGATAGTTACTTTTTAGCAGACGATCATATATCTGCCCAGAGAATCCCAGGCAAGTGACTTAAAAATTATTATGGTAAGAGAATTTCACAAAGTGACTGGAGACCACATGTGCGTGTACACACACACGAGTCAATAGCTTCACCAAACAAATATAATAACCAGTTAGAAAACAAAATGTGGGGGCGCCTGGGTGGCAAAGCGGTTAAGCGTCTGCCTTAGGCTCAGGGCGTGATCCTGGCGTTATGGGATCGAGCCCCACATCAGGCTCCTGGGCTATGAGCCTGCTTCTTCCTCTCCCACTCCCCCTGCTTGTGTTCCCTCTCTCGCTGGCTGTCTCTATCTCTGTCGAATAAATAAATAAAATCTTTAAAAAAAAAAAAAAAACAAAATGTGGGAGGAAAAAGATCCTAATGATCATACTAAGATCATTTAAAAATTATCAAATATGTAGGAACACATCTAAAATAAATGTGCAAGAACCATACAAAGGAAAAAAACTTATAAAACTTTGCTTGAGGAATAACTGAAGAGCTGAATGGATGAAGAGTTATCATGTTCTTATTTGGAGACTCAAAATGTAAAAATGTCAATTCTCGGCCAAATTAATCTACAGAGTTCATGCAATTTTACCCAAAATCCCAATAATTTTTTTGAATTCTAACCCCTAGGTATTAAGCCTAAAAAAATCCACCACTAAAGCAAAAATACTAAAGAAGAAAATATAAAAATCTTTTGTAAGCAAGACACCCAAAAGACATAAAGGAAAGGGTCAACAGATGTGACTATCTAAAAATAAAAATCCTCTAAGCAAGAAAAACTGAGAAAACAAAAACTAAAAACTAGGAAGAAAGGGTTAACATGCTTTCACTAAAACAAAAAACAAAAACAACCCCCCCCCCAATAAATCAGAATGAAAAACTGCAGCAACAGAACCATGGGCATTTGCTGTGAGCAGGTGCCTACCAACGAAAGACCAACAGTGACAAGGACACAAGGAGTCATTTTAAGCCCTTCAGAGCAGCAGAGGTTCAACCACAGACAAAACCAGACAGGCCACAGCTAAACCAAATGGTCACTCTTGGGGCTGAAATTACAAGGTCTATAATTTTCTACATTATACATTTCTACTATGTTTTCAGTTTATAAAATGAACACTACTTTTCTAATTTTTAAAAAATGAAAAATAAAACAGTACTATGTTAAAAGAGCTACTACTTCCCATCTTTATTTCATGAGATTTTACTAAAACATATTACCTCTTGGTCCAGATTATAGTCTTCATTTGAATTAAGTGCAACCTTCACGGCAATATAATCCCCATTTTTCACAGCATCCCTCAATAAATCTATAATGAAAGAATTAAGATAAATTAGGCTTCACCTATCTAGATACATGAAAAGGACCTCCAAAATTCCTAACTACTCACTACTTGGAATGGCATCTGCTGTGGTAAAGTTCTCATCTTCCCCATCAAGATGCTTTTGAAAATCTTCTAGTTTCATCCATTCCAATTGCAAGTCCATGCCCAAACTCAAAATCTGTTGTCTGCCATCTGGAACACAGAAGAGCCTTATTAATACACATTTTTCCCCCATAACAATGTTGTTTTATTAAGTCTGTGGTGTCTTAACCAAAGTTTTATATACACTTGTAACATACTTCATTATGTAATTGAGTCTTTAACTAAATTTCTGCTTTTCTTGGTCAAGTAATACCAACGATCCACATTTAGATGTCATGGTGCTTCAAAGGCATAAAGTAGGTAATCTATTAATTATAAAATAATGAACTATGAATTTTAAATACAAGATTAAGTAGCTTAAAGGAAGAGAGAAAAATCACAGGGATTCAGTAAGAGGAATCTCTTAACATTTCTATCTTTGGCCATTCTTGGATATACACCATCTCCAAATCAGTTATGTAAGTAAAGCCATTCTAAATGTGTAAACCAGACCTGTGTATAAATAAGTCACTGATCTTACAGACTCAGTTCCAGCTTCTCCTCCTAGAAGCCCTCTGTGCTCCCTCCTACCCACAAAGCAAGTGCTAGTTTCCTCCCTCATCTGTCTGACCCAGGGTCTTTCCTAACATTAGGAAAGGACAAGTTCATCCACTACTGGCAGTGCAATAAATAGGATTTGAGCATAACTCATTGAGAGTATTCAAAACAACTGTGCTATTTTAGTTTATTTTTAAAGATTTTATTTATGTGTTTATTTGGGAGGGGGCAGAGAGAGAGGAAGACTCTTAAGCAGCCTCCATACCCAGAACAGAGACCGATGTGGGGCTTGATCCCATGGCCCTGAAAATTATGACCTGAGCTGAAATCAAGAGTTGGACGCCCAACTAGCTGAGCCACCCACCCAGATGTCCTTCAACTGTGCTATTTTAAAAAAGCAAAAAGCATAAATATTTTATGGTAGGAGTTAAAGTATTTTCACCTAAAACCAATTCCTCAAACTATAGAAATGTTAGGCAGTTAACCTTGCCATCGAAATGAAGTTTGTAAAAGACATGCAAAGAAATGGAAGGAAATTCTTCCAAAGCTTTCAACTCAAACCAACACTTCTCTTTGCTACCCCAAGAGCATTCCATCGTAGAGACAGCACAGCCTTGGGAGCTACACATACTGGATTTTCTGTATCCCAGCTCCAGATGTCAGTTGCATGGCTCTGAGTAAGTCATGTAAACTTGCTGTACCTCACTTTCTGAATAACAGTAGTAACAGTAGTGGTAACAGTAAAAGCAGCTAACATTCAGTGAGAAGTGTTAAGGTATTTACATAAATTAGCATATTTATCCACACACAATAACCTTTATGAGCATACATGTTACAGGTAAGAAAACAAGGCAAAGAGGTTCTGTGATTTGCTCACACACATCAGTAAGCCAAGAGCCATATTCTCACCGAGACTTATCTGAGCCTACAGCTGAGCCCCCCTCTCTAGCTTAGGACCACAATACCATGGAAAGATGTGGGAAGCAGGACAGATGAGGGATCGTATCGATTCAGACACCACCACCTAACTTACAGGACTGTTATAAGTAACAACAACATACAACATAAATAACAAGAAAAGGTATGCTGTAGCTTGGATTTTGGTCTCTAACATAGCCAACTGGTTCAAAATCCTACGTTCATTCCTACCAAGTATTGGATCTTGATTCGGCATCTGGTAGTTTCAGCCTTTTCTATTTTTAATAAACTTTACTAACTTTAATAAACTTTATTTTTAGTAACACTAAAGAATGTGTTAGGAGGTGGGGCAACTGGGTGGCACAGCAGTTAAGCGTCTGCCTTCGGCTCAGGGCGTGATCCCGGCGTTATGGGATTGAGCCCCACATCAGGCTCCTCTGCTGGGAGCCTGCTTCTTCCTCTCCCACTCCCCCTGCTTGTGTTCCCTCTCTTGCTGGCTGTCTCTATCTCTGTCAAATAAATAAATAAAATCTTTAAAAAAAAAAGAGGTGAACATCCGTGAACACAGCAGTTAATTGAGCATAGAACCACTCTGGGGCCTACACTCCCCCACTCTGCCACCCCCCACCACAGCAATGTCATGGATCTGGAGTTTGAATCTGTCATTCCCTTTTGTTCTTTTTAAAAATGGTTTTGCCATAAATACATATATCCTAAAAAATCTACAGTTGTTTGTTTCTTAGCTTTACAAAAATTGGTATTGGGCACCTGGGTGGCTCAGTCAGGTAAGCATCTGGCCTTCGGCTCAGGTCATGATCTCGGGGTCCTGGGATCAAACCCCTTATTAGGCTCCCTGCTCAGCAGGGTGTCTTCTCCCTCTCCCTCTGACCCTCCCTCCTGCTCGTGCTCCTATGCGTGCCTGCATGCGATCTCTCTCAAATAAATAAAATCTTTAAAAAGAAATATCTACGATGGCTAATTTTGTGTGTCAATTTGACTGGACTAAGGGATGCCCAGATAGCTGGTAAAACATTATTTCTGGGTGTGTCTTTGAGGGCCTCAAATCAGTAGAATGAACTAAAGATCTGCCTTCATCACTGTGGGCAGGCATCATCCAATCCTCTGCATTGCACAGGAAGAGAGATTTCTCTTTTCTTGAGCTGGGACCTCCATCTTCTGCCTTAAGACATCAGGAATCCTGGTTCTTGGACCTTTGGGCTCCAGGGCTTACACCATCAGCTCTGATTCTCAGGCCTTTGGACTCAGACCGAAATTATACTACCAGCTTTCCTGGGTCTACATTGCAAATGGCAGGTTGTGAAACTATTCTAAATCTTCATAATCACGCATGCCAATTCCTCATAACAAACCACCTTTTAATTATACATCCTGTTGATTGTTTCTCTGGAGAATCCTAACTAATACAGTATCATACTGACGAAATTCTTTATATATTTTGACAACCAAGCCTTTGTTTTTTTCACCTTTTTCAGTGGGAACTTTGATGAATGGAACTGTTTTGCAGTCAACTTTATCAGTTTTTTCTTTTATGGTAGTTTTTTGTGTCTTGTTTCAGAAATCCACCCCTACCTCCAAGGTCTTAAAGATATGATCCTTTATCCTCCAAATACCTAATATCTAACTATCCCCCTTATATTTAAGGCCTTAATCCATCAGGATTTGTTTTTTGTGTATGGTTTCTTCCACACGGATAACCAAGTACCCTCACACCATCTATATATAAAGAGCTTATCTTCCCCACAGATGTGTGTTGCCACTTACCATCTATCCAGTTTCCTCATCTGCAACAGTCCTAGTCAGAGGACTCTACTAAATTAACTAATTTAACCTTCCAGATGCCAAGTAAATACTGTATCTAGTTCTACAGTTTTATACAGCAGGTTTAGATAACTACCGGGATAACTGGTTTTGGCTTTTGGTTAGTCTTCAACAGAAATTATAGAATTGTTTATAAATTCCATGAAAAATTATGTTGGGAAGTTGACTGGAACCACAAGGACACTACAGACAAATTGAAGAAAATGGCAAATTTATAATATTGTGCTTATTAATAAAATGGTATAAATTTTAATAACTTCCAAAAAGTTTTTATAATTTTCTCCATATAGGTCTTACAGATCTTCATACANTTTTTTAAAGATTTTATTTATTTATTCGACAGAGATAGAGACAGCCAGCGAGAGAGGGAACACAAGCAGGGGGAGCGGGAGAGGAAGAAGCAGGCTCATAGTGGAGGAGCCTGATGTGGGGCTCGATCCCACAATGCCGGGATCACGCCCTGAGCCGAAGGCAGACGCTTAACCACTGTGCCACCCAGGCGCCCCATCATACACAATATTCTTAGCAATCTTTTGAAAGTGTTGCTATTGAAAATTTTCTCATCCCCCTACCTTTTTTTAATTGAACTGTAGTTGACACACGTTACACTAGTTTCAGGTGTACAACATAGCGATTCAACAACCCAATACCTTGTGCTATGTTCACCACAAGTGGAACATTCATCTGTCACCACAGAACACTATTACAATACCACTGACCATATTCCCTACATTGTACCTTTTATCCGGGTGACTTATTCATTCCATAACTGGAAGCCTGTATCTCCCACCACCCTTCACCCATTTTGCCATTTGTCCTATCCCCTCCCCTCTGGCATCCACCAGTTTGTTCTATTTATGGATCTGTTTCTGCTTTTTATTTATTCATTTGTTTTGTTTTCTAGTTTCCACATGTAAGTGATATCATATGGGGTTATTTGTCTTTCTCTGACTTATTTCAGTTAGTATAATACCCTGTAGGTCCATCCATGCTGCTGCAAATCTCATTCTTTTTTATGGTCGAGTAATATTCCAGTGTGTGTGTGTGTGTGTGTGTGTGTGTGTGTGT
>NC_048224.1:61469562-61511746 GCF_002007445.2 Ailuropoda melanoleuca | reverse complement strand
TGAAAAAATGTTCAAAATCATTAGCCATCAGGGAAATTCAAATCAAAACCACACTAAGATGCCACCTTACGGCAGTTAGAATGGCAAAAATTGACAAGACAAGAAACAATTGTTGGAGAGGATGTGGAGAAAGGGGATCCCTCCNGGAGAGGATGTGGAGAAAGGGGATCCCTCCTACATTGTTGGTGGGAATGCAAGTTGGTACAGCCACTCTGGAAAACAGTGTGGAGGTCCCTTAAAAAGTTAAAAATTGAACTACCCTATGACCCAGCCATTGCACTACTGGGTGTTTACCCCAAAGATACAGACGTAAGTGAAGAGAAGGGCCATATGCACCCCAATGTTCATAGCAGCATTGTCCACAATAGCTAAATCGTGGAGCAGCCGAGATGCCCTTCAACAGATGACTGGATTAAGAAGTTGTGGTCCAGANGGTACAGCCACTCTGGAAAACAGTGTGGAGGTCCCTTAAAAAGTTAAAAATTGAACTACCCTATGACCCAGCCATTGCACTACTGGGTGTTTACCCCAAAGATACAGACGTAGTAAAGAGAAGGGCCATATGCACCCCAATGTTCATAGCTGCATTGTCCACAATAGCCAAATCATGGAAGGAGCCGAGATGCCCTTCAACAGATGACTGGATTAAGAAGTTGTGGTCCATATATACAATGGAATATTACTCAGCTATCAGAAAGAACGAATTCTCAACATTTGCTGCAACATGGACGGCACTGGAGGAGATAATGCTAAGTGAAATAAGTCAAGCATAGAAAGACAGTTATCATATGATTTCTCTCATAATGGAACATAAGAACTAGGAAGATCGGTAGGAGAAGAAAGGGATAAAGAAAGGGGGGGTAATCAGAAGGGGGAATGAAGCAAGAGAGACTATGGACTCTGAGAAACAAACTGAGGGCTTCAGTGGGGAGGGGAGTGGGGGAATGGGATAGGCTGGTGACGGGTAGTAAGGAGGGCACGTATTGCATGGCGCACTGGGTGTTATACGCAACTAATGAATCATCGAACTTTACATCAGAAACCAGGGATGTACTGTATGGTGACTAACATAATATGATAAAAAAAAAAAAATCAAGAATGTTCTTGAATCAGTTTCTCCTTTGCACAGCGAATTCCTAGGGAACACCTAACGTGATCATAACAGGTAATGTTTTTATATACAGCTAGATTCAATTTGTTAATGTTTTGCTTGGGATATTTACATAAGCGTGGCCTGTCGTTTTCCTGTCTAACAAAGTTTTTGTCTCATTATGGTTCTGAAATTACATTAAGCCCATAGAACGAGTTAGCATTCTTTATTTTTAGGAAGACCTTTTTATAAGTTTGGTAAGCTCTTGAATATGAAACTATCTGCACCTGGTGTTAAATTTTTAAGGTTATTTTAAATTACTATTTCACATTCTTTAATAGTTATAAAACTATTTAATTTTTATATTTCTTCTTGGGTCAGTTTTGCTGAAATATATTTTTCTAGGAATTTTCCCATTTCATTCTGTTTTCACATTTATTGGTAAAAAACTGCTCAGAGAATTGTCTTTTCAATCTGGATACAATCTATAACCATGTCTCTTTTTTCACTGGAAATATTGTTTGTGGAAGCACCCTTTTTTCTCCATAATCAATGTTGCTAGAAGCTTGTCTATTAGTCTTATCAATGAACCAACCTCTGGCTTTATTTATGCTGTTTACCACTGGAGGAGGTCATCAAGTGGATATGACTTTGGGTTGACCTACAGGCTGGATCTGAGCAATCGGAGGTGTCTCCTTAGAATGTACATTCTACCCACCATTCCCACACTAGGAACTATTTCAAGGACATAGCCTTGAGGATATAAGGTGTTGCTGAGACCATTTAGACTAAACATGTGACTGAACCCAGTTAAAGCCTCTATATAAACTTGTAAGATTCAGGGAAGGGGTGCGTGTGTGCATGTGTGCAGATTTATCTACTCATCTTGCGGTCAACCAAGGCAAGCCTCGTATATAAATTCCCTTCCTTATTAAACCAGCCACCTATTAATCTGAAATGGCCAGCCTCTTCCTTTGGTCATTTCCTGCACTTCCCATACTGGGGCTGGTTTCAGATTTCACCCAGGGAAATTCTGAGTTTGCAAACCAATACCTACTATCTGTTCTTTATTGTTTATATCCCAACAGGAATGCTGCTATTGGGCATTTGCCCTGTGGGTAACCTCTTTCCTCCCTCCATCTACTCCTCCTAGAAAGTATAGCAATTTCCTGCAAGCTCAGCAATGTATAAAAAAGCATGTTTTACACAGTATTCAGAATCTAGTTGTTCTGCAGTATGAGAGCCACCCAGAGTATCTAGCCTGCCACATACTTTGAAGTATTTTAAAAATTCTCTTCAATTGTTTCTTAAGATTCACAAATAACAGTTTTATCAGGTTAATCTCCTTTGTTTATTCTGTCCTAGTTTTATACACACACCACTCTTTTTATTACCATTCCCTATAGCTATTGTACTCTGTATTCTACACACGATTCTCCCCTCCTTGGCAGCCAATTCCAACATCCCCAGGACAGCATTTATAATACAATCTTATTTATCAAGTGTTACTTACTGCAAAGTTAAAAGAGCAGAATACAAATAAGTCTGTATTTGATAACTTTCTGAAAGAAATCTAGTAAGATATAGAAACAGACTGCTTGGCAAGAGTAGGTAATGTAGAAAACCAAAATTTTTATAATTTCTAAATGTGTTGAGCACAGTATAGGAACTCAGAAAATATTTGTTTAATGAATTTAGAAATCACAGAATGACTTAAGTCTTCATATAAAAATGTATTAAAAAATGTCAGGAGATTCGCTAAAATATACTCCATTATTTTCTGATCAGAATTACATTGGGAGAGAAGAATAAGGAGAGTGAAATAATATGGTACATTTACCCTGAAGAACTACTGCAAAATGACTACGCACATACCAGAATTCTCGTCTGTTTGGCACACACTGTCTAGAACCTCCCGGTCACCTTCTGCAGCTATATATGCCCAAGTATCAGTTTCATCTCTTGCATTTCTCCTTTCTTTAAGTAACTGCTTGTTTTCCTTGGTTTTGTGATCTTCTGTGATTTTACAATCTAGTGGTATTTCTTCTCTTTTCCGATTATTCTCAGGAATATCATTTTTTTCTTCTGGGGTTAATTTAAAGAAATCAAATGCATTTCTGATTTCCTTAAATGCTGGTGAAAAAAGAATAAACATGAGTCACAAATTTCTATTGTAATCCAAAGAAAATCTGGGTGTTAAACAGTTATTTTTGAAATTTTTACTCGAAGCCATGAAGTTATTTCAACTGGCCTTTGTATTGGCTGCTTAATATTTCGAAAGGGTCTCTAAAGTGAATGGCTGTTAATTAAGTGTTCAGAACTACTCCCAGTTTTGACAAAGGCCTACTGAAGACAGTGAGTCTCAAAATACTCCTAGTCATGTCACCACTGTTCTTCTGCTTTAAAACAACTGCCTACAACTGTATCCTTAAGTTAACCTTGCACAAGAATGATTCCTGGTGGTGAGTAGGGGAAACATCAGGCTCCTCCGCTGGAAGCCTGCTTCTTCCTCTCCCACTCCCCCTGCCTGTGTTCCCTCTCTCGCTGGCTGTCTCTCTGTCTGTCAAATAAATAAACAGAATCTTAAAAAAACAAAAACAAAAACAAAAATCTACTTTCAATATTACCCTCAGCTATATACAGCTTTCTGGAGAAAAACCAGGGGAAATTACCTATCTCTTAGAATCACTGCTTCATGAGAACATGTGTTCCAAGTACTTTTGGTACATGAACTAAAATATCCATTGGGGTTTTATTCAAATACTGTAACGGTGACTGTTTTATAAAGTATTTGATTCTAGTATTGACATGTCATGGATTCTCATTATGTTCTATCTTTCTGATCCAAAATTTATATTCAATATGGTATTTATACAAATGACTCAGAGGTAAATACAACACATGTATTAACAGTAGTTTATCTCATTCAGCATCCACTATACACACAGACATTTACTTTTCTACCACAACTAATTTACAGTGTCTCTGTAATTCTAGTGTACTCTATCAAAACTAGAATGAACAAAGTGAACAGAAGAGAAAAAAATTAATTACAGAAACAATATGAATTGTTATACAATAAACTAAATTGTTTAAATAAAAGTAGCATAAAGTTCTAAATTCTCCAGTGAATGAAATTTTCTAGTTCTATGACATTGCAAGTTAGGAAAGAGAGATTGTCTTCACAGTAAATTAAATTCTTTGTATAAAAGACAACAATGGTAAATGATAAAATGTTAGTATTCACACTCACTCTTTAATCCCTTTGGCTCTTTATGGCCTTTTTCTTCCTTGTCCAAATCATGCCTTTTCTGGTTTTTTTCTTTGGGTTCATTTTTTTTAATCTCTTTCTCCTGAAAAAGACATATGAAAGACCCAAAACAGGAAGAGAGAAAGAACTGATATTATGTATCTGAAAACCGGAAAATGCAGGTTCCTGGCATCAGTGGCTGCATTCTGGATACCATAACCACTAATTATTAAATCTTTTTTCACATCAACTGCTTCCTCAATCAGGATTATCCCTCAGCCATGATGATTTACAAAATATAAAATTCAAAACCCAACACCTCACTCTAAATATTTTTTCATTATTAAAAATAAATTCCAAAAAAATACTATAGTCCTACTAACCAAACATCACTATTTTTAATCTCTTCACATTCTCCCTTCTGATCTTTCTAAATTTACATAGACAATTTTGTTTAAAATTCATTCTCGGGGCGCCTGGGTGGCGCAGTCGTTAAGCGTCTGCCTTCGGCTCAGGGCGTGATCCCAGCGTTCTGGGATCGAGCCCCACATCAGGCTTCTCCGCTGGGAGCCTGCTTCTTCCTCTCCCACTCACCCTACTTGTATTCCCTCTCTCCCTGGCTGTCTCTGTCAAATAAATAAATAAAATCTAAAAAAAAGAAATAAATAAAATAAAATAAAATTCATTCTCCTTTATTTATAGTGCATAGATATTTGTAACGACTGAGTTCAAACGTGTAATTTTCTTCAGCTTAACATTTTATAAGCTTTTCTATTTTTGCTACATTGACCTCATAATTAGTATTTCAATGGAGAGATAACAGTCCCAAAGTTGATACAACATTTTCTTAGTTATTTCCCTCATGGCTAGACAGTTAGTTGGACTGGTATTTAGTTTCAGTGAAACTACACTACCATAAATATCTTTGTATACCTAGCTTTTCCCCCCTTTAAAATTATTTCCGTAAGATAAATCCACAAAGAATAATGGATTTAAAAAAAAAGATCTTTTTATAGCCCTTGATGAGTATTGCATATATGAATACTTTCATAATGTGGAAAATATTTACATTTTGAAAAACCATACAAAAATAATTTTCATACTAAGAGATAAAATCCTGTTAAGCATTTTTTTTGAGATACAAAAGGCTTATAAGTATTTGTGCATATTATTTAAGTAAAAAATAGTATATTAAGACAGAAGGGGAAAAATATCAAGTAAGGAAAATCTAAGCTGATGAAGTTTGTTTTCAGCATTACTACACAATGCTACATATCATCCGAGTACCCCTAAAAAATCCTTTTATTCACATATTAGCCCTAAATTTTCTAGTTGTAATCTAAAAAAAAAAAAGCAAGTTTTAAGACTAAGAGATAAGCTTGGGAGGTCCAAAAGCTGGATGATCTTCAGCATTTATAACTGCTTATTCTAGTCACATATTAAGTAACTCCCTAACCACAGAAAAACTATTCTTATAGTTTCACTGTTTCCTCTTTGTTTTCGTGAAATTTCTTGACCACTCAAAAAGAGTGCCAGCTTGATGTGAACACTTCTGTATTCTGTAAGATTCTGACTGCCCTTCAACCAATCCCCAGAATACTTACCTCCCCACCTGAGTCAGGGGACCTGAGGCCTCTCTCTTCCACACCTGTTCTTGAACTCTTTTGTATCTGGACAGGTGCAGGCGGCAGCTTATCCAACTCTGCGGTGCTTTTGACTTTGTCCTGATTCCTTTGCTTCTTATATACAGTTTTCTTCTCTAGGAAAAGGTTCCTGTTTTCTAGTGTTTTGCTCTCTTTAAGTTCCTCAGTCTTTCTCAGTTTCTTTCTTTTTCTCTTTGCTTTGACATCTGCATCCTCATCAGCACTCACAAAGCCATCTGGCTGTTTATCAAAAACATCTTGAACTGCATCTTGCCCTGCTTTATCTTTTATGCTTTTAATCTTCTGTTTCTCTTCTCTGTTGTCAGAATGTAAATCTTCATTGTCATCTTCTTGAAAAGGGGAGTCATTAAATATACTTGATTCAGATTCCAACTGAGATTCAACACATTTCTCTTTTTTTGTTTTTCTGTTTTCTTTGGAATCTTCTCTTAATTTATTCTTTAAATCTCTTATTTCACCCTTTTTAACTTTCTTTAATTCCTTAGTTTCTTTTGTATCCTCTTTTTTGGGCTTTTTGGATTCCTTTAATTCTTCTTTGGCTTCTGAAATTCTTTTCTTTGTCCTTAAATCAAAAACTAAACTTTCAGAGGAGCTCTCCAGCTCTGGTTTGGATTTATCTTTTAGTTTTCCAGTCTTTGCTTTTTTCTTTTTCATATCATCTGGGCTTTTCTCTTCTCTGTGCCTTAATTTCTTCTTTTTCTTCTTTGGAGAAGTATCTTCCTTTGTCTCACTTTGCTGATCACTATCAGAATTTGCCTCAAATATGTCATTATTTAAGGAGAGTCTCTATAAAATATAAAAAAAGACTTTAAATAGTCATTAACATAGCAATTTAAAGGTTTTGGAAAAGTAGTACTAATGAAATCTGGTAGAAATGTTTTTATTTTTGGGGTGCCTGGGTGGCTCAGTCGTTAAGCATCTGCCTTCGGCTCAGGGCGTGATCCCGGCGTTCTGGGATAGAGCCCCACATCAGGCTCCCCCACTGGGAGCCTGCTTCTTCCTCCCACACTCCCCCTGTTTGTGTTCCCTCTCTCGCTGGCTGTCTCTCTGTCAAATAAATAAATAAAATCTTTAAAAAAAAAAAAAAGAAATGTTTTTATTTTCAAGCAGTTTCACAACTTCTTAAAATTATTTATCTAAATTGAAGTTGTATATTATTTCTGTCTCTGATTTAGCAAATAGGTCTTGGCGATGATAGTGAGTCTCATTTTAAAAAAGCAGATAAACACAGTGACAAAAAAATGTGTTGCTGACGGTCCCAAACTAAAGCAGAAATGAACAAAAGCCTTATGTATGGCGTGTTTTATATGATTTGAAGTTCAAATTTTCCGAAAACACCAAGAGAGTAATTTGTACAGACTTTCTTGGCTGCAAAAAAGTAGCTACCAATCCAAATGCAAGGTTTTTAAAGACTGGATCCTAGATATCCTTAAAGGTGCTGTTGTATTTCACAGTTAGTTACATATGGAATGAGCAAGACTACACACAAATCTTACTTCCCCAATTGATTTGATTTGTTTTATAACCTGAAATATCTACTATAAAAAAATGTATTTTTCATTGCTAACAACAACCACCAAACCAAACCAAAACAAAACCAAAACCAAACAAAAAAACCCATACTTTAAAGATATTTGTAATAGACAAAAGAACACTATGCAAAGTATTTTCAGTTCTCATTTCCCCAATGTCTTTTCTTCTAAACGACGTGGGGTGGAAAGGGAGGAAAGACAGATACATTTTAAAAATGTTTTCCCAGGCGCCTGGGTGGCTGTGTCAGTTAAGCGTCTGCCTTTGGCTCAGGTCATGATCCCGGGGTCCTGGGATCGAGTCCCACATCGGGCCCCTGCTCAGTGGGGAGTCTGCTTCTCCCTCTCTCTCTGCTGTTCTCTCTGTACAAAATAAATAAAATCTTTTAAAAAATTTAATAAAAAAATAAACCCACATTCTTCCTATAGTGTCTAAGAAATGAACATCACTGAGGTTAACAAAATAGTGAGAGTATGGTGGAACTGGCATAACTTTTTGAATCTCCCTGAACTGCTTCATAAAAAGACAGAACTACGGGGTGCCTGGTTGGCTCAGCTGGTAGAGCATGTGACTCTTGTTCCTAAGATCATTAAGTTCAAGCCCCATGCTGGGTGCAGGGTTTACTAAAAAAATAGACAGATAGATAGATAGACAAACAGACAAAGTTAGTAGGATAGCAAAACAAAACCCCCCACAGACAACATCTACAACAAAATTAAATAGCAAAGTATCCCAGTGAACCCCAAAATATAAGGATAGGGACAAATTACTAACAGCTGTAAGACTATTATGAATACCTACACAGGAGAAAGCACATGGGAAAAATCACTACAAATACTGACAAGTCAATTTGAGAAGAGTGGAAGGAAGGGGCAGAAGCTGTACATGTACAGGGTGACTGCAGGTGTCTGTGGACATGAGAAGGGCTGGCCTGGGCCAGGTCCTGTGAACCTTCAAAAGTAACTGCCAAAGGTCTCTTCCAGGACTTCTATGACAAAGCCCCCAAATGAGGAGAAATTGCTGAGATCAGAAACAAAGAAAAGAGAAGATGCAGATATGGGGTGGGGGGAGTGAGGCAGAGTAAAACCAGGAAAAAAAAAATCCCATTAAGTCTAAGGCCATATTTTTTAACCCTTCATAAAATAAATAAACCCCATAAAATAATAAACCCTTCATAAAAATAATAAAGGAGACTGCTCAGAAGCCATTTAAAAAAAAAAATCTTGTTCTCTTCTTCTGCCTTCCAAAACATCAGAAAAAGTAATTTCATATCAATATAAGCGGCAGAAAATGATTAGGGTAAAATATTTTACTAACTGGTTATAAGAAAAAATAGACCAAGGAATAGAGTACTCTAAAACAATAAAAGCAGGCCAGAAAGACAGGCCTAAAAAACAGTAGAGAAAATAAACAAAAATATTGAGGCATCACACAAAAGACCAAGTCACTTAGAAGAGAAAGAAATTCAGATTCATCTTTAGAGAGTAGTGTTTTATGCCAGTTAACAACAGAATAACACATCAAGATAGTCAACAAAAGAAATGTGAGTCAAGGAATTTATATCCAAACTGGCTTTCAGATATAAAGACTGCCAACAACTATTATGAAATACAAGAACTCTAAGAATATTTTTCCCCTGAGTCTTTCTACTACAGAGGTGGTTCTAAAACCTTAGCATGCATCAGAGTGCTGGAGGCATTATCAAACACAGGCATGGAGTGCCTGCATGGCTCAGTCGGTTAAGTGTCCATCTCTTGATTTTGGCTCAGGCCCTGATCTCAAGGTCATGAGACTGAGCCCTGTGTTGGGCTCTGTGCTCTCCCTCCCCCTGCTCTCTCTCTCTAAAATAAATAAATAAAATCTTTAAAAAAAAAAACAACCCACAACCAAGAAACTCCAAAAACACCGGCAGCTGGTCCCTATGAAGCCCAGAGATTACATTTCTAACACCTTCCCAGAGGAGGATGACTGATGCTTCTGGCCTGGAGTCCGCACTTTGAGAACCACTAAAGAATGAGCTTCAGATAATCAATAATGACTGGACAGACATCAAAATAAAGGCAGGTAGAAACTATTAAATAGATATTTGCTTTTAGAATTAAGACTGAATGATGGCAATAAGAGAGTATAGTATGTAACAGTCACTAAATACTCTTGATAATAGAGCAGCTATCAAAGGGGAGAAAAAAATTAAACAACACATAGTATTCTTGCTGATTGCCTTATAGTTCTAAACCAAGAGTAAAGGGACAGTACTTCAAATCAGATATGAAGGGGGAGAGAACGCAGCAAGAAGATAGGTACTAATTAACCACCAAAAGAACCTGATTATCAAATTGTTAACATAACAACCAAAAAGAAAAAAAACCAATCCAAAGAACTTTTGAATGTTAAACATCTTCAGTGAATATGCTTACAAAAAGAACTGCAAATAAATTTGGAGTTTTACAATAGAATGGGTGTAGTAAATCTGAAACTAATTTCTCATTTTTATAGGACTTGAGTAAATGAGTATATATAATGTTGGTGGGAACCAGAGTTCTGACAGTAGGAAATGGGAAACAGACTACGGCCAGGTAGAATGAGAAGACCCTGAGGTCATGGACTGAAATTACAGACACCAATACCAATTTATGACTTAAACAAACTGACATATATTTTTACCTTTAGCTCTGTCTACTTAAAGAGCCTAGAAATAATCATAACCCAGTAGTAATAAGTACATCTTGGTTTTGTTTGTTGTTATTATTAGTATATATTATTTGTTTCAGGGGTACAGGTCTGTGATTCATCAGTCTTACACAATACATAGCACTCATCACAACACATACCCTCCCCAAAGTACATCACCCAACCACCCCATCCCTCCCACCCACCCTCCACTCCAGCAACCCTCAGTTTGTTTCCTGACATTAAGAGTCTCTTATGGTTTGTCTCCATCTCTGGTTTTGTCTTCTTTCATTTTTTCCTCTCTTCCCCTATGATCCTCTGCCTTGTTTCTTAAAATCCACGTATCAGTGAGATCACAATTGTCTTTCTCTGACCAACTTATTTCGCTTAGCATAATACCCTCTAGTTCCATCCATGTCGTTACAAATAGTAAGATTTCATTTTTTGATGGCTAATATTCCACTGCAAATATATACTACATCTTCTTTCTCCATTCATCTGTCAATGAGCATCTGAGCTCTTTCCATAGTTTGGCTATTGTGGACATTGCTGCTATAACATTGGGGTGTAGGTGCCCCTTTGGATCACTACATTTGTATCTTTGGGATAAATACCCAGTAGTGCAATTGCTGGGTTGTAAAGTAGCTCTATTTTCAACTTTTTTGAGGAACCTCCATATTGTTTTCCAGAGTGGCTGCACTAGCTTGCATTCCCACCAATAGTGTAGGAGGGTTTCCCTGTCTCTGCATCCTTGCCAACATCTGTCGTTTCCTGACTTGCTAATTTTAGCCATTCTGACTGGTGTTTGAGTTGGTATCTCATTGTGGTTTTGATTGTATTTCCCTGATGCCAAGTGATGTGGAGCACTTTTTCATGTGTCTATTGGCTACCTGTATGTCTTCTTTGGAGAAATGTCAATTCATGTCTTCTGCCCATTTCTTGATTGGATTATTTGTTCCTTTGGTGTTAAGTTTGATAAGTTCTTTATAAATTTTGGATACTAGCCCTTTATCTGATATGTCATTTGCAAATACATTCTCCCATTCTGTCCGCTGTCTTTTGGTTTTGTTGACTGTTTCCTTTGCTGTGCAAACGCTTTTTATCTTGATGAAGTCCCAATAGTTCATTTTGGCCCTTGCTTCCCTTGCCTTTGGCAATGTGTCCGAGAAGAAGATGCTGCAGCCGAGGTCGAAGAGGTTGCTGCCTGTGCTCTCCTCAAGGATTTTGATGGATTCCTGTCTCACATTTAGGTCTTCCATCCATTTTGAGTCTATTTTTGTGTATGGTGTAAGGAAATGGTCCAGTTTCATTCTTCTGTATGTGGCTGTTCAATCTTCCCAACACCATTTGTTGAAGAGACTTTTTTCCATTGGATATTCCTTCCTGCTTTGTCAAAGGTTAGCTGACCATAGGAGTTGAGAGTCCAATTCCTGAGTTCTCTATTCTGTTCCATTGATCTATGTGTCTGTTTTTGAACAAGTACCAAACTGTCTTGATGATTACAGCTTTGTAATAGAGCCTGAAGTCTGGAATTGTGATTCCCCCAGCTTTTTTAGTTTTATTTTTCAACATTCCCCTGGCGATTCAGGGTCTTTTCTGGTTCTATACAAATTTTAGGATTATTTGTTCCATTTCTGTGAAAAAAGCTCATGTTATTTTGATAGGGACTGCATTTGAATGTGTAGACTGCTCTAGGTAGCATAGACATTTTCACAATATTTTTCTTTCAATCCATGAGCATGAACATTTTTCCATTTCTTTGTGTTTTCCTCAATTTCTTTCATGAGTATTCTATAGTTTTCTCAGTAGAGATCCTTTGCCTCTTTGGTTCGATTTATTCCTAGGTATTTTATGGTTTTTGGTGCAACTGTAAACGGGATAGATTCTTTAATTACTCTTTCCTCTGTCTCCTTGTTGGTGTATAGAAATGCAACTGATTTCTGCACGTTGATTTTAAATCCTGATACTTGACTGAATTCCTGCATGAGTTCTAGCAATTTTGGGGTGGAGTCTTTTCAGTTTTCCACATAAAGTATCATATCATATGAAAAGAGTGACTTCTTCTTTGCCGATCGGATGCCTTTTATTTCTTTTCGTTGTCTGATTGGTGAGGCTAGAAATTCCAGTACTATGTTGAACAGCAGTGGTGATAGTGGACATCTCTGCCATCTTCCTGACCTTATGGGAAAAGTTCTCAGTTCTTCCCCACTTAGAATGATATTCGCTGTTTTTCACAGATGGCTTTTATGATATTGAGGTATGTACCCTCTATTCCTACACTGTGAAGAGTTTTCATCAAGAAAGGATGCTGTATCTTGTTAAATGCTTTTTCTGCATCTATCGAGAGGATCACATGGTTCTTGTCTTTTCTTTCATTTACGTAGTGTATCACAATGATTGATTTGTGGATGATGAGCCACCTTGCAGCCCAGGTATAACTCCCACTTGGTGGTGGTGAATAATCCTTTTAATGTACTGTTGGATCCTATTGGCTAGTATTTTGGTGAGAATTTTTGCATCCATGTTCATCAGGGATATTGGTCTGTAATTCTCCTTTTTGGTGGGGTCTTTGTCTGGTTTGGGGATCAAGGTAATGCTGGCCTCATAAAATGAGTTTGGATGTTTTCCTTCCATTTCTATTTTTTCCAAACAGTTTCAGAAGAATAGGTATTAATTCTTCTTTAAATGTGTGGTAGAATTCCACTGGAAAGCCATCTGCCCCTGGGCTCTGGTTTGTTGGCAGATTTTTGATTACTGCTTCAATTTCCTTGCTGGTTCTGGGTCTGTTCGGGTTTTCTATTTCTTCCCGGTTCAGTTTTGCCTAATTTGTTGGTATATAGTTGCTCATAATACACCCTTATAATTGTTTGTATTTCTTCAGCGTTGCTTATGCTCTCTCTTCCTTCATTCATGGTTTTACTGATTTGGGTCCTTTTTTCTTTTTCATAAGTCTGGCCAGAGGTTTATCAATCTTATTATTTCTTTCAATGAACTAGCTCCTAGTTTCATTGATCTGTTTTACTGCTCTTTTGGTTTCTATTTCATTGATTTCTGCTTTAATCTTTGTTATTTCTCTTCTCTTGCTGGGTTTACGTTTTATTTGCTGTTCTTTCTCCAGCTCCTTTAGGTGTAGGGTTAAGTTGTATATTTGAGAACTTTTTTTTTTAAATTTTATTATTTTTTTAAGTGTCTTTTTTTTTTTAAGATTATTTATTTATTTATTTGACAGAGAGAGAGAGAGAGAGAGCCAGCGAGAGAGGGAACACAAGCAGGGGGAGTGGGAGAGGAAGAAGCATGCTCTCAGTGGAGGAGCCCGATACGGGGCTCGATCCCAGGACTCTGGGATCATGTCCTGAGCTGAAGGCAGATGCTTAACGACTGAGCCACCCAGGTGCCCCTAGAACTTTCTGGTTTCTTGAAAAAGGCTTGCATTGCTGTATACTTCCCCCTTAGGGCCACCTTGTTGCATCCCAAAGGTTTTGAAAAGTTGTGTTTTCATTTTCATTTGTTTCCATGAATTTTTTAAATTCTTCTTTAATTTCCTGGTTGACCCATTCATTCTTTAGTAGGATGCTCTTTACACTACATGTATTTGAAATCTTTCTAAATTTTCTGTTATGATTGAAGTTCCAGTTTCAAAGCATTGTGGTCTGAAAATATGCAGGGAATGATCCCAGTCTTTCTGTACTGGTTGAGACCTGATTTGTGACCCAGGATGTGATCTATTCTGGAGAATGTTCCATGTGCACTTGAGAAGAATGCGTATTTTGTTGCTTTAGGATGGAATGTTCTGGATACATCTGTGAGGTCCATCTGGTCCAGTGTGTCATTCAAAGCCCTTGTTTCTTTATTGATCTGCTTAGAAGATCTGTCCATTGTAATGAGTGGGGTGTTAAAGTCCCCTACTATTATTGTATTATTGTCGATGTGTTTCTTTGATTTCATTATTAATTGGCTTATATAACTGGCTGCTCTCATGTTAGGGGCATAGATATTTACAATTGTTAGATCTTCTTGTTGGGACAGACCCTTTAAGTACAATAGAGTGTCCTTCCTCATCTCTTACTATAGTCTTTGGTTTAAAATCTAATTCTTCTGATGTAAGGAGTGCCACTCCAGCTTTCCTTGATGTCCATTAGCATGATAAATGGTTTTCCACCCCCTCGCTTTAAATCTGGAGGTGTCCTTGGGTCTAAAATGAGTCTCCTGCAGACAGCATATCGATGGGTTTTGCTTTTTTATCCAATCTGATACCCTGCGTCTTTTGATTGGGGCATTTAGCCCATTTACATTCAGGGTAACTATTGAAAGATATGAATGTAGTGCCATCGTATTGCCTGTAAGGTGAGTGTTACTGTATATTGTCTCTGTTCCTTTCTGGTCTATGTTATTTTGGGGTTCTCCCTCTGCTTAGAGGACCCGTTTCAATATTTTTTGTAGGGCTGGTTTGGTGATTGCAAATTCTTTTAGTTTCTGTTCGTCCTGGAAGCTTTTTCTCTCTCCTTCTATTCTGAATGACAGCCTAGCTGGATAAAGTATACTCGGCTGAGTATTTTTTTCATGAATATATCATGCCAGTCCTTTCTGGCCTGCCAGGTCTCTGTGGATAGGTCTGCTGCCAATCTAATGTTTCTGCCATTGTAGATTACAGACCTCTTGTCCCAAGCTTCTTTCAGAATTTTCTCTGTCTCTGACATTTGTAAGTTTTACTAGATGTTGGGGCGCTGACCTATTTTTATTGATTTTGAGGGGGGGTTCTCTGAGTCTCCTGGATTTTGATGCCTGTTTCCTTCCCCAAATTAGGGAAGTTCTCTGCTATAATTTGCTCCAGTATACCTTCTGCCCTTCTCTCTCTTTCTTCTTCTTCCGGGATCCCAATTATTCTAATATTATTTCACTTTATGTTATCACTTATCTCTCGAATTCTCCCCTTGTGATCCAGTAGTTGTTTCTCTCTCTTTTTCTCAGCTTCTTTATTCTCCATCATTTGGTCTTCTATGTCACTAATTCGCTATTCTGCGTCACTTATCGTAGCAGTTAGAGCCCCCATTTTTTATTACACCTCATTAGTAGCCTTTCTGATTTCGACTTGGTTAGATTTTATTTCTCCAGAAAGGGATTCTCCAGTGTCTTCTATGCTTTTTTCAAACCCAGCTAGTATCTTTATAATCGTTACTCTGAACTCTAGTTCTGACATTTTACTAATGTCCGTATTGATTAGGTCCCTGGCAGTCAGTATTGCCTCTTGTTCTCTTTTTTGAGGTGAGTTTTTCCATTCTGTCATTTTGTCAAGAAAAGAATAGATGAACAAGAGAACAAAATGCTAAAAGGGTAACAACCCCAGAGAAATATACACGAAACAAATCAGAAGAGACCCGAAAAGAAAAAACGAAAAAAAATAGAATATGATCAGGCTGGTGAATAGAACAGAGTCATACACTAGATTTTGGGTGTTTTTTGGTCTGTTAGAAGATACTGCATCCCAAAATTTTAAAGAAAGAAAAATTTCTGTGTATACAAAAATAAGGTTAAATACATTGAAGGGATGGAATATGACTGTAAAAATGAAAATTAAAAAAAGATTTTAAAAAAGGAATTGATAAGAAGTGGTTGAAAAAAGAAAGAAGAAAAATTAAAAAGAAAAAATGTGATCAGGCAGGTGAATAGAACAGAGCCACACACCAGATTTTGGGTGTATTTCGGTCTGTTAGAAGAAACTGCATCCCAAAATTTTAAAGAAAGAAAAACTTTTATATATACAAAAAATAAGGGTAAATACAATGAAGGGATGGACTATGACTGTAATGAAACTTAAACGAAAATTAAAATGAAAATTAAATGAAAATGAAATTTTAAAAAGATTTTTAAAAAGGAATTGATAAGAAGGTGGTTGAAAAAGTTAAGAATTATTAAGAAAAAAGAAAAAAGAAAGAAAATTTAAAAAATTAAAGTTGAAAGACTGAAGAATCATGGGGGAAACGCCATGAATTCTACGTGCTGTACTCCCCTAGTGCTGGAGTTTGCAGTTCTCACTGATGGGTAAATTTGGTCTTGGCTGGATATTCTTGCTGATCTTCTGGGGGGGGGGCTTGTTGCATTGATTCTCAAAGGTCTTTGCCCCAGGCGGAATTACACTGCCCTTGCCAGGGGTCACGATAAGTAGTCTGCTCTGGTTTACTCTCCGTAGCTTTTGTTTCCTGAAGGCTTTTCCACACAGCTTTAAAGGATGAGAATGAAAATGGCGGCCTCCCAATCTCTGGCCCCGGAGATGATGAGAGCTCGAGGCCTCACTCCTCAGTGAGCCCTGAGAGAAAAGCAGTTAATCAGTCTGGTCTCCCTGGTCTCTATTTGCACTCTGTGCTCACCTGGACTGTGACCAAGCATTTCTATCTCTGGCACACAGCCCTGTTTGGAGTCTCCAAACGCAGCAGATTCCTGCAGCGTGTTCCCACACCGCTCCTCCCGGAGGGAGGAAGGGGAGTCTCCCCAGATCTGCCACTTGTTGAGAAACCATTTCTAATTTCTGTGATGCTTACTAAGTCCTAAGTAAGCAATGCGCCTAGATTTAAGTAGAAAGCGACAAATCAAATATTCTTAAAATACTACCGTGGTGAAACCCCTCCATAAGACAAAAATTTTGGTGACTGGGAAATATAATTTTTACAGACAACAAGTATTTGTTGCTTGCATGAACATGGATATGAGATGAACAAAGCAATTTTCTCCTATAGACTATTTCTATATCTACCGTGAAAAGAATTGCAAAAGCGTATGAATGGCAAAACTATTTTGCTAAAGGGGAAAAAAATCAGTGACCAGTTGTATTTTTGCCATTTTCCTATCCACTGACCTTACCTCAAAGAATCACAGCAATATACTGGAATACTAACAGATGAGAGAATTCATGAGAAAGCTGACCTGATATAGAAAATAGGAGTTTCAGTCTTTAAAATGCAAATTTTGAATTTTTGAATTTCAGATCACAATGTGCCTAGAATTTTAAATTTTTAAAAAAGATTTTATTTATTTATTTGAGAGAGAGAGAGAAATCACAAACAAGGGGGTAAGGGTAGAGGGAGAAGCAGACTCCCAACTGAGCAGGGAGCCTGACATGGCACTCGATTCCAGGACCCTGGGATCATGACCTGAGCTGAAGGCAGACCCTTAACCAACTGAGCCACCCAGGTGCCCCTAGAATTTTAAATTATTTATAAAATAGTAAGGAGGGGCACCTGGGTGGCTCAGTCATTAAGCGTCTGCCTTCAGCTCAGGGCGTGATTCCAGAGTCATGGGATCGAGCCCCACATCAGTCTCCTCCGCTGGGAGCCTCCTTCTTCCTCTCCCACTGCCCTTGCCTGTGTTCCCTCTCTCGCTAGCTCTCTGTCAAATAAATAAATAAAATCTTTAAAAATAAAATAGTAAGGAGAACTTAGAAAAAAATACAAGTGGAAAAGTATCTTGCTTTTTTTAAAAAAAACCACTATTTCTAAGTAATCTTTACACCCAACATAGGGCTCATATTCATAACCCCAGGATCAAGCGTTGCATACTCTACTGACTGAGCCAGCTAAACACCCCTTAGGTGGAGAAATATCTTTCTAAAATTAGGACAGGATTCATAAGCTTAAGAATACACCAGTCTATCAGGAATCATTCTCATTCAGACCATTGCCAATAACTTTAAATTAAGAAAAAGAGCTGCAAGTAGGGTTTAACTAGAGGCTTGGTAAAGTAAAAGACAAAATAAAGCTAGTATTCTGTAAGAAAAAACTTCTTGGGAGACGTTTCAGCAACTTATCTTACTAGTAATGCAGGAAAATGAGAAATACACTTTAGGAAGCATTCAATCAAAAAGTCTAAATTTTTTGAGTAAAAAGAACCTATCACTTAGTAAAATAGGAGTATTTGTGTTTGTGAGAGTGTTTTTAAGGAAAGAAATAGGGAAGAAAAGAATAGGCACCCATTCCAGAAAAGTGCAGTGTTAAGTGTAATAAAAGAATTTGAGGAAAAAAGTCTCTAATGTGAACTCATTGTGTAGAGAGGTTTCTTTACAAAACATTTAAAAGTAATAAGCCATTTGCTTAGTAATTTAAAACCGTATTTATTAAAGACCTTGCAACTCTAACAAAAATTTAAAAAAAACTGGTAAGTCCACTACTCTAAATGGATTTCAAGGTATAGCCCAAACTAAAAGGCAACCTACCACAGTGGTTAAGAATGCAGCTGCCTGGCTCTATCATTAGTAACTGATTAACTTGAGTTATAGTTACTTAATTTACCTAAATTTCAGTTTCTCACCTTCATCTACATCAAGTGGTGACCCAGTGTTTGGCACATACATAATATATAAGTGCTCAGTAAATACAAGCTGCCTTATTATTGCTATTATTATTAACCACTACAATCAGTCAAAAATGGGTCCTAATACCATTTTAGTTGAAACTCAAATTGTAGGGAAAGAAGATAAACATGCAGTCCTTAAAATACAGGCTTCAGTAAGTTATTATCTATTTCTTGGGAAAAATTTTCACTATATAGTTCTAAGTCCAAGATGCTCTGCCAGAATTCTAAAAAAATTACAATAATTTCTGATAAAAAAGAAAACTAAAAGCAAAAAGTTGAGTAAGAACTAGTTCAATCTATAAAAAGAAGCTATAAAGGAAATTTACTTGGAAAAGTCAATGGGAAATTCTTATAAGATTTATAAATAAATCCAATTCAGTTATTTGTGGAATAAGAGGACCAAGGATAAAACAACTGACAAATCCATAGAAGAAAACCCTTACTCCAAGTTTTTCATCTGTTTTAATAATATCCCACTCTAGCCCACCATGAAATCTTTTTCCAAACTGCTGGTGATAGAAGTTTAACTTACCTGGGGTATATAGGTTAAGCATCAAACTCTTGACTTCAGCTCAGGTCACGAGAGATCAAGCCCTATGTCAACTGATCCTACACGAGGAGCCCGCTTGGGATTCTCTCTCTTCCTCTCTTTCTGGCCACCCCCCAACTCTCGCACTCTCTCTTTCTTTCTAAGACAAATAAATAAATCTTTACAAAAAAAAGTTTAACTTATCTGGCTCTTTTGATCTTTTAATCCTTCCTTACCATCAGAAGAGTTTACTAAAAAGCACTAAAGTAGCTAAAAACTAAAATGGGAACAGAAGAGAAAAACAAAAGACCTGGATAATCAGATCTGTGGATAATCTCTAATAGATTAAAACTTATAGCTTTATAAAATGATCTAAGATTTATTTTAATTAGCAGAAAAATCAGACACAATATGCTGATAATGAAGATGATACATACAAGTATACACTGTATCTACAGGAGCAACACGAATAGTACAAAAAATGTTCCTAAGTACACAAAAACAAGATGCTTATATCATGGATGAACAAATAAAGTTTTGACATGTTTTTAACCTCCCCACTTTCACTTTACTCTTAACTAAAAGAAAAATATTAATCAATATGTCCAAACTATACCTGTTTGTCAACTGTGATTAGGTTGACTACAGAAGGAAGAGTTTGGCAAAAATCAATTAAAGCATTCTGTGAGAATCAATTGGCTATACAGAATTTACAATATACAGAATACTATATAATTTTATTATTATTTGTAATTTTTTTTAAAAGACTTTATTTGAGACGGCAAGAGATAGAGAGCAAGAGAGCACGAATGGGGGTTAGAAGGGAGTAACAGGCTCCTCAGTGAGCAGGGAGCCAACATGGGGCTGGATCCCAGAACCCTGGGATCATGACCTGAGCCAAAGGCAGACACTTAACTGACCGAGCCACCCCAGCAACCCCATCTGTAAATTCTTTACTGCACATTCCTTATGTCAGTAAAATTTATAGTAAGTTTATTATACTAAAAAAAGAACTATGAAATAAAACATGATACCTGAATATCCTTCTTGACCGGCTTAGCTTTGTTCTCTACAACTTTCTTCCTAAATTCGAGAAGAACTTCTTTACAGTCCTCAAGATGAATCTCAGGCTCCCAGGTATCATCATCTGATGTGTATCCTTTCCATCGAACTTTGTAAAGGATTTTACCCTGTTACAGAATTAAAAACAGGCAAATAAAGGACACTGAATTTGATAGTTTAAAAGATTAAATTTCCAGAAACATACAATCCTGAGAATGTATGAATGAACTTGAAATGGAGAGTAATATCATTATGAAGTATGTTCATCTCCTAAAGCAAGTGCATTTAAGAAAAAAGTATCACACCAAAAGTAAAAATAAACAAATGAAACCATATCAAACTAAAAGGCTTCTTTACTACAGAGGAAACCACCAACAAAATGAAAAAGCAACCTACTGTACTGGAAAATATTTCCAAATCACGTATCTGATAATGGGTTAATAATATCCAAAGTATATAAAGAACTCATACAACTCCGTAACAACAGCAAAAAAATCTGATTAAAAAATGGGCAGATCTTGGGGCGCCTGGGTGGCACAGCGATTAAGCGTCTGCCTTCGGCTCAGGGCATGATCCCGGCGTTGTGGGATCGAGCCCCACATCAGGCTCTTCTGCTATGAGCCTGTTTCTTCCGCTCCCACTCCCCCTGCTTGTGTTCTCTCTCTCGCTGGCTGTCTGTCTCTGTCGAATAAATAAATAAAATCTTAAAAAAAAAAAAAAAAGGGCAGATCTGAATAGACATTTTTCCAAAGAAAACACACAAATGGCCAACAAATATATGAAAAGATGCTCAACATCACTAATCATCAGGGAAATGCAAATCAAAACCACAGTGAGATCTCATCTCATACCTCTTATTATCAAAAAGAAAAGAAATAACAGGTATTAGCAAGACTTACGAAAAAAGGAATACCGCCGTGCACTGCTGGTGAGAATGTAAACTGGTGTAGCCACTACGCAAAGACAGTAAAAAGGTTCCTCAAAAAATTAAAAACAAAAACAAAAAACCTACCATATGATCCAGCAATTCCACTCCTGGTTATTTATCTGAAGAAAACAAAAACACTAACTCAAAAAGATATATGTACCCCCACGTTCACTGCATCATCACTTCAACAGACAAAAAGTAGAAATAGCCCAAGTATCCTCAACAGATGAATGAAGAAAATGCCCCCCCACACAGAGGAATATTATTTGGCCATAAAAAGGAATGGAATCTTGCCACTGGCAACATGTTTGGACCTCAAGGACATTATAGTAAGTAAAATAAGCAAGACAGAGAAAGACAAACACTGCATGATCTCAATTTTGTATGGAAGGAGACAAAACAAACAAAAACCCAAGCTCATAGAAAAAGAGAAAAGACTAGAAGTTGCCAGAGGCAGGGGTTTGGGGTAGAAGAAATGGATGAAGGGGGGTCAAAAGTTACACACTTCCATCTCAAAATAAGTCATGGGAATGTAATATGCAGCATGGTAACTACAGTTAACAATACTATACTGCATACTTACAAGTTGCTAAGAAAGCAGATCTTAAAAGTTTTCATCACAAGAAAAAAAAATTTTGTAATTATGTAAGGTAACGGATATTAACTAGACTTATTGATTCTGCAGTGCATAAAAATATCGAATCATTATGTTGTACACCTAAAACTAATACTAATGGTATATGTCAATTATACCTCAATTTTTAAGAATTAAAATAAATAAACAGTATTACTGATCTAGTTTTCATAAACTGAAGATTCAGATCTTTCTCTGATTACATAAGCAATGTGTAATCTTTGAAAATCAATAAAAAGCAGGAAAAAACAAAAATCACCCACAGATGATAGAGGGAACATACCTAAATATCATAAAAGCCATATACAAAAAACCCAAAGCGAATATCCTCGATGGGGAAAAACTGAGATCCTTTTCCCAAAGGTTGATAACACAACAGGGATGTCCATTCTCACTACTGTTGTTCAACATAGTATAGCAATCAGACAACAAAAAGAAATAAAAGGCATCCAAACTGGCAAAGAAGAAATCAAACTCCCTCTTCTCAGATGACATGATATTCTATGTTTAAAACCCAAAACACTCCACCTCAAAATTGCTAGAACTCATACAGGAATTCAGCAAAGTCGCAGGATATAAAATCCATGCACAGAAGTCAGCTGCATTTCTATACACTAACAATGAGACAGAAGGAAGAGAGATCAAGGAATCGATCCCATTTACAACTGCACCTAAAACCATAAGATATCTAGGAATAAACATAACCAAAGATCTGTATTCTGAAAACTTTAATAAGAACAACTATGAAAGAAATTGAGGAAGACATGGAGAAACAGAAAACCATTCCATGCTCTTGGACTGGAAGAAAAATATTGTGAAAATGTCTACGCTACCCAAAGCAATCTACACATTCAATGCAGTCCCTATCAAAATACCATCAAGATTTTTCACAGAGCTGGAACAAACAACCCCAAAATTGGTATGGCACCAGAAAAGACCCCGAATCACCAGGGGAATGTTGAAAAATAAAACCAAAGCTGGGGCAATCACAATTCTGGACTTCAAGCTCTATTACAAAGCTGTAATCATCAAGACAGTTTGGTACTGGTACAAAAATAGACACACAGATCAATGGAACAGAATAGAGAACCCAGAAATGGACCCTCAACTTCTACGGTCAACTAACCTTTGACAAAGCAGGAAAGAATATCCAACAGAAAAAAAAAGTCTCTTCAAATGGTGTTGGGAAGATTGAACAGCCACATACAGAAGAATGAAACTGGACCATTTCCTTACACCATACGCAAAAATAGACTCAAAATGGATGGAAGACCTAAATGTGAGACAGGAATCCATCAAAATCCTTGAGGAGAACACAGGCAGCAACCTCTTCGACCTCGGCTGCAGCATCTTCTTCTCAGACACATCGCCAAAGGCAAGGGAAGCAAGGGCCAAAATGAACTATTGGGACTTCATCAAGATAAAAAGCGTTTGCACAGCAAAGGAAACAGTCAACAAAACCAAAAGACAGCGGAAGGAATGGGAGACGATATTTGCAAATGAATGTAAAACGTAACTGAACCATAAAACTGCATCAATTTACACTTAGTTATTATTTTAAAATCATGAGGATTTTCAGGATTATCTTTAAAAGTTAAATATCTAAGTCATCTCTTTTTCCATTATTTCTTAGTTTCCCATCCTACTAGGTGCTGATGTTGGTCTTTCTATAGGTGACAAAACGATTGAAAGGCAGTGTAGGCATGTTGAAGGGTAAAAGGGGAGTGAGCAGCACTTGGCTTTGGTTTGGAAAGCTTATTGCCTCACTGGTTGTATG
Source organism: Ailuropoda melanoleuca (assembly GCF_002007445.2). Classification (NCBI taxonomy): domain Eukaryota; kingdom Metazoa; phylum Chordata; class Mammalia; order Carnivora; family Ursidae; genus Ailuropoda; species Ailuropoda melanoleuca. The sequence continues at coordinate 61,488,269 of NC_048224.1, read as the reverse complement.
AATAGAATCAAGTAAGTGTTAAGTGTAAGCTAGAATGGTACTCTGCAGTTCATGTGGAAAACTGTTTCGTATATTCTTGCTCCTCAGTCAGATTGGGTATTGAGCAGAAAAAATTAACTAGAAATTTAGAGAAGCAAAAATTAGGAATATATTGATTAAGATTTGATAGCCATAAAACATTAAAAATATTATAAATGAATGAGAAAATGAGTGAAAGACACAATAGGTAATTTTAAAATCTTGTTTATTGTCATTTTATATAGTTTTTTGGTGTATGTATCTTAAAATTTGCCATTTTAACCATTTTTAAGGGTAAATTCACAGAGACAGAAATGGCATTAAGTACATTCACACAGACATGCAGTTATCACGACTGCCCATCTTTAGAACTTTTTCATCTTTCCAAATAGAAACTGTCCCTATTAAACAGTAATTCCCCTTCCCCTGAACTCCTGGATCCATCATTCTACTTTCTGTCTCTGTGAATTTACTTATTCTAAGTACTTCATGTAAGTAGAATCATACAATATATGTTCTTCTGCTTCTGGCTTATTTCACCTACCATAACGTTTTCAGGGTTCATCCATGTTATAGAACGTGTCAGAATTTCCTTCCTTTTTAAGACTGAATACTATTTCACTGTATATATATATACACACCACATTTTGTTTATCCATTCACCTGTTGATAGACACTTGAGTTGTTTCCATTTACTGGCTACTGTGAACAATGCTCTACTGGACATGGTAGAACAAATACCTGTTGGAGTTACTGTTTTCAGTTCTTCTGAGTATATACCAAGGAGTGGAAATGCTGGGTCATGAGGTAATTCTGTTTATAACTTTTTGAAGAATAGCCAAACTGTTTTCCACAAGAGCCATACCATTTTACATTCCCACCACCAGTGTAAGAAGGATCTAATCTCTCCACATTCTCACAAGCACTTGTTTTCCATGTTTTTGTTTATTACACCCATCTAGTAACTGGTGTGAGGTAGTATCTCATGGTTTTAATGTGCATTTCCCTAAGGACTAAGACCTTGAGCATCTTTTCATACACTTATTGGCCATTTGTATATCTTTAGAGAAATGTTTAATTTTTTGGACCTCAAAAGAAAGCTGGAGTAGCAATTCTCATATCAGATAGACTGGATTTTAAACTAGAGGCCATAGAGAGAGATACAGAAGGGCACTATATTATTCTTAAAGGAAGTATTCAACAAGTGGATATGACAATTATTAATATATATGCCCCCAACAGGGGAGCAGCAGGAATGAAACATGAGAGACTATGGACTATGAGAAACAAACTGAGGACTTCAGAGGGGAGGGGGTGGGGGATGGGGATAGACTGGTGATGGGTAGTAAGGAGGGCAGGTATTGCATGGTGCACTGGGTGTTATACGCAACTAACGAAGCATCAAACTTTACATCGGAATCTGGGGATGTACTGTATGGTGATTAACATAATATAATAAAATAAAATAAAATAAAAATCCTTTGCCCATTTTTAAGTAGGCTGTCTTGTTTTTTGTTTTTTTAATTTTTGGTGTTGTTTTTGAATTATAGGGGTTGTTTATATATTATGGATATCAATCCCTTGTCAGATGTGATTTGCAAATATTTTCTTCAGTTCTCTGGGCTGCCTTTTCACTATGTTTATACTGTTTTTGATGCACAAAAAGTTTTTAATTTTGATGAAGTCCTTTTACCTACTTTTTCTTTTGTTTGCATTTTTGGAGTTATATCCAAGATTGCATTGTCAAATCCAAGGTCCTGAAGATTTACCCCTATGTTTCCTTCTAAGAATTTTATGGTTTTACCTCTTAAATTTAGGTCTTTCATTCATTTTGAGTTAATTTTTGTATAAGGTGTGAGGTAGGATCCACCTTTCCTTTTTTGCACGTGGAAATCCAGTTGTTTCAGCACAATTTGTTTCCCCATTGACTGGACTTGATACCCATTATGAAAAATCAATGGCCATAAACGTATGGGTTCACTTTTGGATTTTCTGTATCTGTCCTTATGCCAGTACCGTACTGTTTTGATCACTGAAGCTTTGTAGTAAGTTTGTAAGTCTTTTACCTTGTTGGTTAAATTTATTCCTAAGTATTTTATTCTCTTAGGGGTGCCTGGGTGGCTCAGTCATTTGAACATTTGCTTTTGGCTTGAGTCATGATCTTAGGGTCCTGGGATCGAGAGCCGCATCAAGTTCTCTGCTCAGTGGCTAATCTGCTTCTCCCTCACCCTCTGTGATCTCTCTTGCTCTCTCTCTCAAATGAATAAATAAAATCATTAACAAAAAAAAAAGTATTTTATTCTTTTAGATGCTATTATAAATGGAACTTTTTTTTTTTTTTTAAGATTTATTTATTTGAGAGAGAGAGAGAGAGTATGTGTGTGTGTGTGTGTGTGTGTGTGTGTGTGTGTGTACATGTTGGGGAAGGGGAAGAGGGAGAGAATCTTCAAGCAGATTCACCACTGAATCCTGAGCCAATACGGGGGCTCAATCCTACGACCTATGAGATCATGACCTGAGCAAAACCAAGAGTTGGATGCTTAGCTGACTGAGCCATCCAGGCACCCCTGGAATTGTTTTCTTAATTTCCTTTTTGGGAGAAGCTGAGGAAGATGGCAGAGTAGGAGGACCCTGAATTCACCCTGTCCCATTTTTACAACTAGATATCATCTACATCCAAGCCAATAAACTGGAGAGTGATCTGAAGACTGGCAGATCCACAACTAAATATAGAGAAGAAGCTGCATCTGAAAGGTCTGGAAGGTCAGAAAGGTGGAGAGAGGCTGCCTGCAGGAGGGATGGAACAGTGTGTGAGAACAGGGCAGAGAAACAAGTCCTTGCACCAGGGATCTCACATGGGGAAGACTAATCCCCTTAATGTTGGAGGAGCTTGTAAAACCAGTAGGGGTTGGAGCCTGGAGCTTTAAATGTCACCTGACTTCAGTGCTGCACTGGCCACCAGGGTGAGTGATAGCTGGGTTGATGCCCTTAAAGAGACAGGAGCATGAGGAGAGGCAACATAAAAACAGCAGTTTATAGAACACCAGGGGCAGGGATGCCTCGATTGCTCAGTTGGTTAAGCATCTGCCTTCAACTCAGGTCGTGATACCAGGGTCCTGGGATCAAGTTCCATGTCGGGTTCCCTGTTCATCAGGGAGCCTGCTTCTCCCTCTCCCTCTGCCACTCCCCCTGCTCGTGCTCTCTCTCTCTCAAATAAATAAATAAAATCTAAACAAAACGAAACAAAACAAAAGAACACCAGGGACAAACAGCAGACAGATCTGCCCAGACACCCAGTGCATTGCACCCAGCCATACCCAGCCATTCTCATGTACCATGCCCAGCCTTGTGTCCCCGGCAGCCCCAGTGCACACCCCCAAACTACTGCTGCACTTCAGGGGATCCAGCATAGGACTACTGACCCAACCCAAATTTTGGTGACACCACCACCCCTCTCCCAAGTCCCCTTCAGAGCTGGCCTACCTGGGTCCCACTAATCTCACAGACAGGAAGCACAGCCCACAACAGGCAGTGTCAGTGCAAACGACTACAGTGAAAGGAAAAGTGACTCAGACACAACAGCAAGGTATAAGCAACACACATAGGATACTGTGCTCTAAGTGCCAGGTTCTGGTGAACAGGGGACAGTGCACTGCAGGGCACACCAGGACCTCCTCTTGATAAAGTTACTACTTTCAATAACAGAAGACATAGCTGACTCTTTCTTTCTTTCTTTCTTTCTTTTTTAAAGATTTTATTTATTTATTTGACAGAGAGACAGCCAGTGAGAGAGGGAACACAAGCAGGGGGAGTGGGAGAAGAAGAAGCAGGCTCCCAGTGGAGGAGCCTGATGTGGGGCTCGATCCCAGAACGCTGGGATCACGCCCTGAGCCAAAGGCAGACGTTTAACGACGGCGCTACCCAGGCGCCCCATAGCTGACTTTCTTAACAGAAACAGAGAAACAGACAAAATAAGACAAAGAAATTTATCCCAAATGAAAGAACAGGACAAGGCCACAGCCAGAGATCTAAGCAAAACATATATAAATAACATGCCTGATAGAGAATTTAAAGGAATGAACATAAGGATACTCAGTAGACTTAAGAGTGGAAAACATGAGTGATACCCTTAACACAGAGGTAAGGAATAACACAGCAGAGATAAAGAGCTCAATAAATGAAATGAGAAACATGCTTGATGGAATGAATAGCAGAATGGAAAAAACAGAGAAACATTAGTAACCTAGTCAACATTAGTGACCTAGAAAACAGAGTAATGAAAAGTAATAAAGCTGAACAAAATAGAAAAACAATTACACAAAACAAGAATAGACTTAGGAAACTTAGGGACTCTGTTAATCAACATTCATATTATAGGAGTCCCAGAAGAAGAGAGAGAAAAGGGGGCAGAAAATGTATTTAATGAAATAATATCTGAAAATTTCCCTCATTTGGAGGAGGAAACCCATATCCAGATCCAGGAGGCACAGAGAACTCCAATCAAAATCAACAAAGCAGATGCACATCAAGACATATTATAATTAAATTTGCAAAATATAGTGATAAAGAAAAAAATCATAAAAGTGGCAAAACAAAAGTTGGTAACTTTACAAGGGAAAACCCATAAGACTAACAGGATATTTTTCAGCAGAAACCTGGCAAGCCAGAAAGGAGTGGCATGATATATTCAGTGTGATGAACGGGAAAAATCTGCAACCAAGAATACTCTATGCAGCAAGGCTATCACTCCTAATAGAAGGAGAGATAAAGAGTTTCCCAGACAAATAAAAAACAAAGGAGTCTGTGACCTTTAAACTAGCCCTGCAAGAAATATAAAAGGGGACTCTTGGAGGAGAAAGGAGAGACCAAAAGTGACAGTACAAAGGTATGAAATATAAAAGCTGTAAAAATGAATACTTCTGTAAAAAATCACACACACACACACGGATATAAAATATACTAACATATACCTAAAAATGTGGAGAGAAGACAAGAAAAGAATGGGTTCAAACTTAAACAACCATCAACTTAATACAGACTGCCATATGCAGAAGAGGCTATATATAAACCTAATGACAAGTTAAAAATAGAACTATCTCATGATCTAGCAATCACACTACAGGGTGTTTACCCAAAGAATACAAGAACACTAATTTAAAGGGGTACATGCACCCCAATGTTTGCAGCCTGTTGTGTCCACTGATTGATGAATTGATAAAGAAAATGTGGCATATATCTGCAATGGCATATTATTCAGCCATAGAGAGAATGAAATCTTGCCATTTGCAATGACACAGACGGACCCAGAGAGAATAATGCTAAGCAAAATAAATCAGAGAAGACAAATACCATATGATTTCACTCATATGCAGAATTTAACAAAGAAAACAAATAAGCAAAAGGAAAAAAATAAGAGAGAAAGATTGAGACAAATCAAGAAACAGACTATTAATTACAGAGAACAAACTGATGGTTACCAGAGGGGAGAATAGTGGGGGGATGGGTTAAATAGGTGATGGGCATTAAGGAATGCACTTGTAATGAGCACAGTGTGGTGTATGGAAGTGCTGAATAACTATACTGTATGCCTGAAACAACATCAGACTGTATGTTAACTAACTGGAATTAAAATTAAAACTGGAGGGGAAAAAATTCCTTTTTGGACTGTGCATTACATGTATATAGAAACACAACCTTTTATTATGTTATTCTTGTACCCTTCAAGTTTGGTGAATTCATTTATTACATCTAGTCATTTTCTTGTGATTCTTCAGGATTTTTCTATATAGAGAATCATGTCATCTGTGAATATAGTTTTACTTCTTCCTTTCTAACCTGAATGTCTTTTACATCTTTTTATCTAATTGCTCTGGCTAGAACTTACAGTACAGTACAGTGTTGAACAGCAATGGTGAAAGTGGGCACGTTACAGGTTAATTTTTTAAAGAAAAAGTGTGAATGGCTTAATAATAATTCTGTAAGTAGTTATAGACCCAAAGTCAGCAGATTTTGGTAAATTGCCATATAGTAAATATTTTATACTTTGTCAGTTGAGAGGCAAAATTAGGTTTTAAACTTCATGGTCATGGTGGAGACATGACCTCATTCTCCTAAAAATACTTCCTCTCTCAAAGACAGTGATCTTCCCTCTTCCACAACTTGGGGCCTGAACTCACGACCCTGAGATGCAGAGTCAGATGTTTAACGGACTGAGCCACCCAGGATTTACTGTTACTTAAAATTGACAGGGACGCCTGGGTGGCTCAGTTGGTTAAGCATCTGCCTTCAGCTCAGGTCATGATCTCAAGGTCCTGGCATCGAGTCCCACATCAGGCTCCCTGCTCAGCAGGGAATCTGCTTCTCCCTCTCCCTCTGTACTCTCTCTCTCTCTGAAGTAAATAAATAAAATATTTAATAAATAAATAAATAAAAATAAAATTAACAAGGAACACATCATAAAAAATGTCAGTTATAATAATCAATATCAGGAATATGAAATTGAGAACAGCTCATGCATGCAAGTTATTCTCAAATTAGTTTCCCATATTTCCAGTTTCGACTTCCTAAGTAATGGCTGATTTGCTTTTTGACAACTACATTACAGGTTTTTAATTACCCAATTAATCAAACAAATATTCAGTGTTAAACAATATATGAATACATGTCAATTAAAATAAAAAATTCTTTTAAAGCACATAAAATATTTACTAATACTCTCAAATGTCTGGAAACGAGGCAATACATCTGCACATACTTAATGGAAATTGGAAAATATTTTTACCTGAATGAAAACATACTATAAAGATAATTTATGAGCTACAGCTAAACTAAGATTAGAGGTGTATAATTTGAGGGTGCCTACTTAGCTCAGTTGGTGGAACATGAGACTCCTGATCTCAGGATTTTAAAGTTCAAGCACCATGTTGAATGTGGAGATTACTTAAAAAAAAAAAAAAAAGGCATATAATGTGAAAAAAAGAAAGGCTGAAAACAACTATGTATCCACCTCAAGACATTGGAAAAAAGACACATTAATAAAGAAAATAATAAAGAAAAAGCAAAAATTGATTAAAAAAACCCCAAATATATAAACATTAAAAAAGAGTAACATCACAACCAACTCTGGTTTATTTTATGAATACAAAATTGATTCAACATTAGGAAATCAATGTAATTTACCACATTAATGGAATAAAAGAGAAAAATTATGGATCATCTTGGTAGATGCAGAAAAAATGTTAATAAAATTCAACATCCATTCACAATATTTAGCAACTAGAGGAGCGCCTGGGAGGCTCAATTGGTTAAGCATCCAACTCTTGATTTCGTCTTAGGTCATGATCTCAGGGTGGTGAGATGAAGCTCTGCATACGTACATATGCACAGCTCCCCACTTAGCGTGGCATCTGCTTGAGATTCTCTCTCTCCCTCTCCCTATGCCTCTCCCCCCATTCCCCTACACCCCGGGACTCACTCTCCCTCTCCAAAATAATAAATAAATAAATCTTAAAAAAATAATAAAATAAAAATTTCACAAAGATATTATTGAGGAAAAAACCACACACGCGCAAAACTATTGTGAGATTGCACTGAAACAAAAGAAAAAAATCAGGTAAAACTAAACTCAAGTGTCAAAGAATGCATCCTTAAGTGGAAAAATTACAAAGAAAAGCAAGAAAGCTATTACCATAATAATAATTCAGTACAGTGATTCTGGGGGATGGAAGAGGATACTTATGGGAAAGGGGATTCGAAAGAGGTTTCTAGGGCTGGCAGTCTAATAATTCCTGACATGGGCGGATGTTACCACAGGTGTTGGCTTTGTGATCATTTACTAAGTTGTATAATTAAAATATTTATTTGTACACTAAAAAATGAAATCAAATTCCCATAAATATTAAAAAGTGCCAGCTTTTTATTATGTAAAAATGACTCCGATTCAAAACTGAAGCTAAAACCCCAAGATCTGTCAGTTTAATTTAACTGTTCTGAAAACATAAAAAAATTACACTTAGCAATAAACCGAAAGAAAGAACATGGCTAATATATAAATTTAGAATTAATGCTATTCCTCCAAGCCAACACTCATTATAATGATTGTCTTAGTCAATAACAGAATACCACAGTCTGGTGGCTTATGAACAACAGAAATACCACAGACCTTAAGACTATAAGGAGGCCAAACAAACTATCAGGACCGTTATGTTTTTCAACTGGCTGGCTCAGTCAGCAGTACTTAAAAAGTAACGGATGTAGTCCTGTTCTGCTGAGCTAATACTTTTCATCTTATAAATCAGTCATTCTCAAATACAAGGCCCTGAGAACTAGAATTTTCACCCAACTATACATCACTAAAGTGATATAAATAACCCTCCTTTACTGCCTTAAACACTTAAGCTTCTTAGTTTCATCCGCTTCTGACTGGAATATAGACTTTGGGTACAGTACCTACAATTCTTTGGGACCAGGAATATTAAATATTGTATGAATTTAACTAAGAGTATACCAATAGGCTAATCACCTTAATTCTTAAAGACATTACTCCCCTAAACAATATTTTTCTAAATATTTTCTATGTGCCAAGCACTGCGTTAAATGCAGGGGATCCAGAACAGCCCAAGATTGGCTCTATTCTCATCTCAAGGCGCTTTTGTAATATATCTGGGAAAATCACACCAAATAAAGTTCTTATCTTTACTGTTTTGCAACTAACAATATTAATGGCATTGGATTTCAATTATTTATTCCCAATAGACAGACTCTGATTCAGTGTCAGCAACTATATATGCTACAATTCATCTCTATATCCTCAGGACCTAACACTCACCTAGCACACAGCATGTGATTAAAAAAAAAGTTTGCTAAATAGACAAAAAAATTAACACAAGGTAGCACATGACAAACAGAAAATAACGGACAATAAAAAGAATAGAGAGACCCGACTACCACGTGAGACCTTTGGTCATCTCACACTTACCTCCTGAAACTGTTTCCCTACTGCCCATCCTTCCACCCACTCTCACCCTAGCCTGCAGTCCATGATTCATTCACTCACTGAATAATCTGATATACACAAAGCACTTACTACATACTAGGTATTGAATTGAGTACCAGTGATACAAAAGTTAATAAAAATCATATTCCCTTTATTAAAGGAGCCTACAACCTAGCAGGAGAAACATATAAAGAATAATGCTTTTAAGTGCTGAAAAAGAGGTCTGAACAAAGTGCTACAAAGGCGTAGTTGAAGAACCACCTCACTCTGCAGGAATCAGGGTCAAAAACTGACCCTCAGAGACTGAGACCCGAAAGACTGAGAAGGAGAGAGAACAGTAAGCGCCGAGGAATAGTGCGACGAAGAATTTCAAGGATTACTGTGTGGTTACAATCACACAGTAAACAAGGAGAGAGAAGATAACGGTCAAGTTTTGAAGACCTTCAAATGTCGCCCTCTTGGGCGAGATTCTGAGGACGAAGAGGAATTCCAAAAGATTTTAAACCAGAAAACTGATCACAGCTTTGGAAAACGCTGAAACGATGGCGTGGACACTGGACTATGCAGAGAAGCACTATTTCAGTCGCTACTTTGCAGCACACAGCGGTGGCCCCAATCGGGTATCTAAACACTGATGTCATGACAAATCCTTCACCACCGACACTCACACACCGCAGCCTAAACTGCTTCCTCTCTCCTGGTCACACACCCTTTCAAACTTCTTTAACGTGCCCTCACAGTCACAGCCCAAGAGTCGGTCAGGAATGTCAGTGCAGTGCTCCCAGGATTCGCACGCTTGCGCTGACTCCGGCTGTCACGTTCCTTTCCCCCGCCTACATCGTGTGTCTGCACAAGCTGGTCTTTTCCAGCTTGTGAATTCTGGGAGGGCTTCGCGTCTTCGCGCGGCAACCCTCCACATTAGCCCCACCGCTCCCCGCTTTCTCCACGTCACGCCCTGCAGGCCCAGCCTCGTCTCCCCCGGCGCACACATACCCCCTCGGTCTTCATGTCCAGGATCTTTTCCACCTCAAACACATCCTCTCCGTCCTCCTCGCTGTCTCCAACTGCCTCCGCTCCTTTCGTGGCTGCGTCCTTCTCTTCGCCCACTGCTCCAACACCTTCTCCTTCGACTTCAGGAGACACATCATTGCTGTCGGCATCTGAAACAGGAACTGCACTCACGCTCGCTCCCTCGGCAACCGCCGCCACCGCCACCGCCACCGCCGCCATAACAGGAGCCCAGCAAACCGCCGAGGAAGACCGGCTGCGACACACACACCGGCGGTTCCTCGCGCTCGGCACTTGGCCCTAATCCACTCTGGCAGCGTGACGCTGCGAGGGAAACCCGCCAATGGCGGGCTCGGGATCCTGGAGCGACACACACTGAAACCAATCAAATCGAGGCAGGCGCTCTGGAGCCCCGCGGAACCTACGGGAAGCGAGTGGTCGGGCCGAGTGGGCGCCCCGGCGGAAGGGCGGGGCGCATGGGGCCATGGGGGAGGAGCGGTGTGTCAGCTCTGGTGCTGCGGAGGGTAGAGGGAGGGCTGTTTGGGAGCCCCCGGGGGAGGGGCGGGAACGGCCGTGGGGGGGGAGGGGCTTGTCAGGGCGCGGGGGAGAAAGGAGGCCGAGGGGTTCCTCGGAGAGCTTGGGGCTCCACCGCTGAGTGGGAAACAGCCGGCGGAGGCGCGCTCGGGCGCTTCCCGAGCTGGGAAGGGGAGGCCGGGGAACACCAGAGCGCGGGAATTCGACTGGAGGAGAAGCTCAAGCACCAGAGGGGACCGACTGCTGTGTGGGGCCTCTTCCCCCTAACGGTTGCGCCTGACGCCCACGGGCGGGGGGGGGGGAGCTTTCTAGGAAAGCAGCCCACCTCCAGCCCACACCTGAGCCGGCCAGAACGCAATGCTGGGCCATTCGTGCAGGTGTGATCTTGATTTGTTTAACGCCTGTGAACGATAACAATCAAACATAACTCATAGTGCTCTTATATCTTAGTATTGTTTAAAGTTGGAGGAAAAAATTTTAAGTAATAAGCCAAAAATAATGATTTTTCCCCCATTGAAAATGGAGGACGTGATTAAAGTATTTTGTCCGTGATTTGACAAAGATAGTCACCGAAGTTGCTAGGATAATCCACTTAAGAGTAAAATATTTTTCTCACTTTGAATCGCAAATAAAATCTTTGTGGTAGCCAACTTTTAATTTTTTTAAATTTCTTTTAAAGTGTTGTTTAAGTAATGTCTACACCCAGCATGGGGCGCAAACTCACAACCTGGAGATCAAAAGTTGCAAGCTCTTCTGACTGAGCCAACCAGGCACCCCAAGGAGGTTTTTGTTTCTCTGAATGGTGGACTTAATTTATAAGATTAACTCTTTTAAATTAACTCTGAGGTTAACTGAAGAATCATCTATGATCCAGAAGATCCATTTGGATGATGTAGGCGTTAGGGTTCAAAGCCTACGGCCAAGAAAGAATTCTTGAGACATCTTTGGTGCAAAAAGGTGGTTTTATTAAAGCATGGGGACAGGACCTGTGGGCAGAGAGCTGCACTGGGGTCATTATATACTTTCAAGTTGGGAGGGAGTTAGGAATAGTATAAGTTTCTAAGGAATTTGGAAGCAACGGTTCCAGGACCTGGAGCAGGCTAGCTATTGTTGGGAAAAGGTCATTTATTACTGTCTAGGAAAACCCCAGTCATGAGACCCTTCAGACGTTCGGTGGGTCATATGCTTGGGGGATGCATGCCAACATATATCCTGCGGGGGTAGAGATGAAGTTTCCAAAGGAATTTTTGTATGTTAAGGTAGACTTACAGGATCTTGGAAGGTCAGGCTAAGATTGCCTTTCATTCTTTTTTTTTTTTTTTAAGATTTTATTTATGTATTCAACAGAGAGATAGAGACAGCCAGCGAGAAAGAGAACACAAGCAGGGGGAGTGGGAGAGGAAGAAGCAGGCTCACAGCGGAGGAGCCTGATGCGGGGCTCGATCCCACAACGCCAGGATCACGCCCTGAGCCGAAGGCAGACGCTTAACCGCTGTGCCACTCAGGCGCCCCTGCCTTTCATTCTTAGCAAAGTATCAACATCGAGGCAGTTGAGCCCCTAGAGGAATGTCATTCTGCCTGTTTCAAGGACTTGTCAATGGGCTGTAAGTAGTAGGAAATTTATTAATTTTTCTTCTTTGTTTCCCACATCATGGAGAGGCTCATCAGATCTTGAGTGGACTCATTGATTTATTATTTGTTTAGCTTACTAAATGCATCCTGTGTACCATGACTATACTAAGCATTAAGAATACAAAGAGCAATAGAGCATGGTCTTAAAATTCAGCTGACTAAATCTGAAGATCTTATTGGCTTTCTTCAATGATGGGGGCAGCATCCCATCTAGCAAATAGGAAGGAGCGCCAAAGAAATGCAGGAAAGGACAGGCTTTTCATGACAGAAAGGGGGTAGGGCAAGGAAGTCATAAACAAAAGAAAGGATTATTTCAGGCAAATTCACTGTCCTTTGGGGTAAGACTGGGGTCTATCAAGGGGATTACCTCGCTAGTACTACCAGGAAATTCCAGGCTACTGATTGAGATTATATTCCTAGAAGAGCCTGAAACTGCAGTTAGGTTGGGTATCAAGTCTTGGTTTGCTGATGTGGGGGTTGACACACCTAACTTCATTTTGGGCACACTGTCTCTTTCTTAACATTCTCTCCGCCCTCCACAGACTCTTAGTCTATAAAGGAAGACACAAAACAATTCTAATAATTAGGTATATTTTTAAAGTAAGTTTTTAAAAATATTATAATCAAATAACATTTTGTTGATGGGGAAAGCTTATTTTTTTCAGAAGAATTTCAGTTAACAAGTGTAGAAGAAAACAGAATCACAATATTTCATGAAAATGATTCAGGCAACAAAACTGCTAGGTGAAAGATTGATGAGGAACTGGCTACCAAAGTATCTCTTCAGACTATTTGTTGGTTGTAGGAGAAACAGAACTTAACATTGGAAAACCCACTGATCAATGTTAGCATTACTAAAAGCGGAACAACCAAACTATATGGCTCCTATTGATAAAAATATTGATCCTTAATCTATTCAGGGCCTTAGATCGAATTTCCAGTTTACAAGAAATATGGGGAAAGAAAAAATGGAAACAAATGGACAAATCCAGAATGTGGGACATATTATAGGACAATTGACCTTGTTTCTTCAACAAGTCAATAGCAAAAGAAGAGGGAAGAGAAGACTGTTCTAAATTTATAAAAACTTGGCAAAATACTTTAAATGATGGAATTTATGTTCATTACACTATTTTCTTTATTATGTATTTTTGATATATGTGCGTGTGTGTGTGTGTTCACTGTAAAATTTTTTAACTAATTCAGATATATGATAGAAATAAAATTCCTATTCCTCATAGGTAATGGAATTCCAGTTTGGAATATGACGTGACAGACTTTTATCTCACACATGGATAAACACCCATTTCTGTAATTTTTAAATGGGCTCCATTCCACATTGTTCTGCAACTGTAATACACACACACACACACATATGCATATATAAGATATGCATGTATGTGTCCATATTTTTGCAAGATGAATTTCTAGAAATGGAATTCCTATTAGTGAAATTTATAGATCAAGGAGGGTAGTGATTTAAATTTGGATAAATACTGCAAAACTTTGTTTTACTAGTATATATTTCCAGTAACAACGTTAGGAAGTCTGTTTACGTTCACACACTCTGCTACTACATATTGTCAATCTTTTATCCCTTAATCTGATAAAACAAGAAAAGAGTTATCTTCTATGATTATGTCAAGCAAACAAGTAGACAAGGCCAAGGGCAAGACCTGATTGATTTAGCCAGTAAAGACATAACAAGCCATTTTAGATTTAGATCGTTTATTACTTATATAAACAGCAAGAGGAAGAGTAGTCAAAGATACCAGCTCCCCTTTGTCCTTTCCTGACACTCCAAGAGGAGTTAGATAATTGCAGTGAGAGTTGTGGGACACATCACTGCTGAAGAGCCAATTCTAGATGCAGCTAGGAGGCTTTTTAGTCTACAGCTGTATTCTGAGCTTTATATTGCCTCAGAACTGGGAGGTGATGAGAAATAGTCTTATGTTTGCCTCTCAGGGAGATAGAGAGGCAGATGGGAGAAGGCCTCATGGTAGCTCCTCACAGCTTTCCATCCTTTGAGCACCACAGGACATTCTGCCAAGACTCAGTTATAGCTGTGGTTCAAGTCCAGGGATTTAGGAGGGGTCACACATCAGGATAATGGAAGTCACTCAAGATGAAGACAGGATTGGTGGTAGAAAGGGAAATCCTGAATCATACGTGAATGAGGGTAGGTACTGGGCATTTGGCAAATCACAACAAATTAGGACAGGTTAGAGGATAGCCAAAAGACTGAATCTCAAAGAAACCTGATGTGATAAGCACTGGGTGTTATACACAACTAATGAATCATTGAACACTATATCAAAGACTAATGATGTACTATATGTTGGCTAATTGAATTTAAATTAAAAAAAATGAAAACAAAAACAAAGAAACCAGGGTTTTGACATAAAGGTAGAGAGGTAATGGCCTAGAAATGGTAGTGTGGAGGATGGTAAACAGTGACCTTACAGCTTTCATAAAAAATAACTCAAAATGGATCATAGACCAAAATGTAAAATGCAAAATTTATAAAACTTCTATAAGATAACACAGGAGGAAATCTAGATGACTTCAGGATTTTAGAGGCAACACCAAAAGCAAGATCCATGAAAGAATTGCTTGGGATGCCTAGGTTCTCTAAGCGACAAAAAAATGTATCAAGGGATCTATAGACTAGGAACCACACCAGGGAGCATGCATACTGAGGGCAAAGGTCTGGATACTCAGGGCCCTGGAAACAGGCTTGCATTCCAGGAACACTGACATCAGTCAAAGACCTGTTTCTCCCCAGCTTACTAATAAGTCCAGCTGGGCCGCTTCTCTACCAGAGTCCTTAAAAGGGAGGAGGAAATGAGGCTCCAGGACCAGCCAGATGTGTCTCTTATCACCTTAAAACATTTAAACACAAATCTGCAGTATTGTAATATTTTGTTATCACTTGTTAGTTCATTAAAATAATCAATTCTGTTTCTCATTTTAAAGTGGGTGCTACACTGAATAAAATCATAATTAAACTTCATTATAGGTATCTATTGCTCTCTGATTATTTTATACATGGAAGCATGAATAATAGTTAAAATACAACTTCAGTTGATTCAGCCTTGACTGTAATTAAGAACTCTGTGAAGGGGAGATGTGGTGTTTATGGTTTGGATCCCCAATAGCTGTTTAGTGGCAGAGTCCCAATCTTGACCCAATTCAAGTCGTTGGCAGATAGATGGATATTGTCCTTCAGTTCTTCTTACCCATTCACTTGCTTTCTTTATTTCTTCAAAAGCCCAGGGAACATTTCTAGATTAAAAATAAATGGTTTCATCAACTTCAGAATATAATTATATATGAAATATGAGATATCAAATCTAGCACATCATATCAGACAAAATAATTCTGTCAAAAATTAAGATATGTAATAAAAGCAATTCTCTCTGACATTTTATGAAAGTTCTGTCAGACCGACATGGTGCTTTTAACTTGAAATCAATACATTTTTAAATATATTATACCCATCACTTTCCAGCTTCCAAATGCTTCCCAGACTTCCTTGCTGCCTCCAGGACAACTCAAGCTTCCTCTAGTCTTTATATATTCGCTTTTTTGTCATCCCCTTTCTATTCTTCTTGATCTAAATCCATCCATCCTTCAAGCAGAAACTCAATATTATTTTACAAACCAGGTTTCTATTTTTCTTTCCTTTTTACTGTACCAGGAATTCTCAATTTGATTAGTTAGCAAAATACCTAAGACTCACCCATGAAACTGCCATGTATTCTGTCACACAAATCAGGAACAACATACTACTAAATTGTGCATAACATAAAAACTTCAAGTTTGTGTGCATAAAATGGTGTTAAACATTCAAGACTGTCAGATATTCAAAAGTCTATTCAAGACTCAGAAAAATTCTGACATTTTTCATTAACATTAGTTAGCTACTTCCTCATATACCTTGTCACCTGAGAATTTATTAGCAAACAAGTGGTAACACATACTAAAGTTTACAAAAAAATTCTATGGAGGGGGACTAAAAATTTTGAAAGTTCTCTCTATCTTGCTGATTTTTTTCCCTGTGAACTGGGGAAGGGCCATCAATATAGCGTGGTGGCTAAGTGCTGGGTTCAAATCCTGACTCGGAAATCACACAATATTGGCTGTGTAATATTGCAGCTTTTATGCAACACTTGAAGTGTCCTCAATTATGATAATAATATGAGATCCTAGGGGTTTGTTGTGGGGATTAGCAGAACACATGGATTTCACAGGCTTAACAGTCCCTTGCAAGAGTAGGCAATCAATAAAGGTTGGCTGAATATCATGATGACACAAACATACTAAATGGGGAGCACATCCAAAGTGGTTAAAAGACCTGTTTCCCAGTAATCATTAGTCTACTTATAATTATGAACTACTGAAAGCAACAAAACTAGTTTTAAATATTTTCACTAATTCCACTAGTTTTCCTTTAACTGGCCTTTAAACTTTTGACTGACCATCCCACTAGTAGGAAGATTTTGTTCATATACCTCCATGCAATGTGCTACTGTATTACTGTTATGTGCAATTATGAAGCAGAGAAAGACAGAAATTAAAGTTATAAATTAAATATGCAATAACAGGAAATAAAAATTACTTAAAAGTTTTACTTATTAAAATGCCAACAAACCTTTTTGCTCTTACAATAACAGTCATACAGTAAGAGCAATGTGATGGAATATACCTCATTGTTTTTGAAAAATCTTGGTACAATACTTTGTGATATTGCAATTCAAAAGTAGGTTCAAAGTTATTTATACTTGTTATACTGGTTATAATACTTGTGATGCCAGACAGGCCAAGGGGGAAGGTCTTACACCCCCCACCAAGACAGTTCTTGCTCCTTAAGAGAAATAACTTAAGAGCAAGCCAGGTAGAGAAAGGGACAAAGATTTATTAAGTATACCAGTAAGAAAGGAGCTACTTCATAGATAAAGTAGTGGTCTCTCTTCCCAGGGGAGGAAGGGAACTCCCCCCACCTTGCCTCTAACAAAGGGTTTTATAAGTTTTTTTGTTTTTTGTTTTTTTCAGTTAGCTAACCATATAAAGAGGGGCTTACTCTTTAACTTTGGGTTTAACATTTACATTGGGCAGTTAGTTTTTCCATTGTCTTAGACTTGTGAAATTACCCACAGGAGCAATTTTAGGAATGTCCAATCTTTATGACTTTTACTGCTGGAGGGAGTGGGGTCTTGTGGTCTTTCATGAGTTGTATCTTGTGACCTGTTGACTTTTAGGTTAAGGGTCAGCCTAAAAACCAAAATGACTTTACTTTGGTCACCTTGTCTCCTAAGCCTCTCCTCCCTCTGTCTCAGTTGAAAAAGATCTAAATAGAAGAAGTACCTCTTTGGTTGTGACTATTAAATCAAATCAAATATTAACTTGTCAGTCCTGTCTACTAGTTCTTTGAAGTATTTTTCTTGATATTCACTTAATAAATTTCCATCTTTCCCAAAGAGTTGTTCTGGCAAGCTCATGAGAAAGTGCTGCTGTTCTTAAAAATGAAAGTATAAACTATATACAGTAAAATGCTCAATTTATTATTTTCTGAGTACCTATTTTGTGTTTGATGGTGTTGGGAGCTGAATTTAATCAGTCTTTGTCAGAGGGTAAAAATTGGTCTGCTTATTTATTTTAATTTCATCTGTAAACATGTATCACTAAGGGACAAGAACTTTTTCTTAAACATGATATTAAAATAGCTATAAATAATTCTTTAATATCACAAAATAACCAGGTAATGTTTAAATCTCTCTGTTCTCTCTCTCTCTTTAATAAAATGGCTTTTGTTCAAAGCAGGATCCAAAGTAGGCCTAACATTGCCTTCAGGCCCTGTGTCCTTTAATTTATAGGTTCCATCCCTCCCCTCTTTTTCCTCTTGCCATTTATTTCTTCACATTCCAGACATTGCTGATGGCAGTTCATGGTATAATTTAACATACTGAATCTCTTCTCTCTGCTATCTGGTCTTTATTATGCAAAATATTTACCTAGTTTCAAAGTTAAAAATGTAAAACAAAGTATATTAGGAGAAACCTAGCTTCCAACCTTGTCTCCTCTTCCTCCCCCTATAGATAATATTTTTATTAGTTTTGCTAGTTTTCCTACTTACCTTGCTTTTTTGAAAAAATCATAAGTTAATTATATAGGTATGTATGTATATGTATACATATGTATATTATGTGTATATGCACACACATAAGGGGTGACCATCTGCATGGGGTATGGATGGAGTTTTTGTAAGTAAGGAGGGTATCCACATGTGCCTCAAGGCCTCTTGTAGTGCTAGAGGTCAGCCCAAGGACTAGGAGCCAGGAACCCAGAACTGGCTCTCTCTACCTTGTCATATTATAGTATCAAACTTCAAGTGGGCACAGAATTCTAAATTTGAACTCGGTCTTTAAGAAGCTGTATTTGTCGGGGCGCCTGGGTGGCACAGCGGTTAAGCGTCTGCTTTCGGCTCAGGGCATGATCCCGGCGTTGTGGGATCGAGCCC